>NW_008359081.1:5006609-5007164 GCF_000622305.1 Nannospalax galili
AAACATAGATATGCTTTAAAGGTCCATACAATTTAATGTGATAGGCAAAATGCTTCTCTGTGGAATTTTTTTGATTGATGTTGATCCTGAAATGATTCTACATATATTTTTAGTTTAAAATTCTGTAAGCTGTGTGTGTGTGTGTTGGGAGCAGATATGTTCACATGAGTGTAGTGTCTGTGGAAGCTAGAAAAGGAAGTTGGATTCCCCCTGGAACTCGAGTTACAAGTGGTCATGAGCTTCCTGACATGGGTACTGGGAACAGACTAAGGTCTGTTACAAGAGCAGTACACATTCAACTGCAGAGACTTCTCTTAAGGCCAAAGATTCTACATTTCTAAACAGTTAAGAATCAAAGGTTTAGAAGAAAATTGTCTACTTTAGTGAGACATTTTATACTCCTAACCCTATAGTTCTCAACTTGACTGACTACATTATACTGAGAACACATGGGAAGTTTCTGGTGACGTTTGATTTAAAGGACATATGGTAGAAGAGTTCTATGGTGTTTAGAGGGTAGAGGCCATGGAGTACACTAAATATTGTACAGTGTAC
>NW_008359081.1:5007499-5017613 GCF_000622305.1 Nannospalax galili
ATGATAATAAAATCCCACATCCTTTTCTCATCAATAAAAAATGTGGGCTTATGTTACAAAGAACTAATGAAACTTCGGTTTGCATGTCAAGAAATATGAAAAGTGTAGCCACTGTGTTTTATTATCTGTATTAACTAAAAATGAAGTGATAGAAGAAAAAGGAACATCTCTCCACAAAATATTTATTCCTGATGTTTTTTTGTTTTTGTTTCTTTTTGGTCTTTTTGAGATAGGGTCTAGCCCCAGCTGTCCTGGATTCACTACGGAGACCAGGCTGGCCTCAAACTCACTTAGATCCACCTACCTCTGCCTCCCAAGTGCTGAGATTAAAGGCGTGTGCCACCACGACCCGCCCTTCTGAGTGTTTTTATATCAAAATGGCTCAGATATTCACGTAGAAGAAAACACATCTTTCCTTCTATTTTGTCCAAGATAAATCAATTAATTTTAAAAGTAATAATTTATTTTATGTGCTATGTTCCCCTA
This sequence comes from Nannospalax galili, assembly GCF_000622305.1. NCBI lineage: Eukaryota > Metazoa > Chordata > Mammalia > Rodentia > Spalacidae > Nannospalax > Nannospalax galili. The sequence goes on from NW_008359081.1 coordinate 5,007,986, forward strand.
CCTACAGAACCTTGTTCTACAGTTTGATCATTATATTTTAATTGTTGCATTTACTTTTATTTTTGTCTTTCTAAATTGCATCTTATTATTGAATTTTTGAAATTTTCTTTCAATAAAATTTGATATTTCAAGCTCCTCCCCTATCTGTACCTCCCCTTAGTGTCCCCTGACCAATCTAATGCGAATAAGTTTTATTACATCTGAATTGTGTCTCCAAATATCTTCAGTGTGGTATAGACACAACTATATTTAGTATTACTTGAAAACTTTAAAATTATTAACATCTCAGGGCTAGAGAGATGGGTCAGCGGTTAAGAGCCCTGACTGCTCTTACAGAGGACCTGGGTTCAATTCCCAGCACCCACATTGTAGCTACGAACCATCCTTAACTCCAGTTCCAGGGGAATCCAAAGCCCTCTTCTGACCTCCACGGCATTGTATGACACGGGTGCACTCACACACATGCAGGTAATACACTCACACACATAAAATAAAAATAATAAAAAAATATTTAAAATTTTTAACATCTATCTATCAAACTGATCTTTTAGTGAGGTAAATAAGTCTCCAATGAGAAATATTGCTCATTAACTATGCAGCCAAATATTCATTAGTGTGTAAAAAAGGTGATGTCAGTCTATGATCTTTGTTAAATCATATGAAATAATTACTACTAAATCAACATCAAAAGTTCATTTATTTGAAGAATAAATATCTATTTCTATCTACCCAATTAAAGATTTGGGGTCATGTGTTTCCCCTCCTTGTTTCAGTAATTTATTAGTAATAAGTATAAACTCAAATTAAAAATGTTTTGCAGATAATTTGAGGAATCCAAAGATATTAACTGTATTAACTAAATTAGCAATAGTCATGTGTATTGTTCTTATTTCATATATGAAGGTTTTAAGCACCCCACTCCTGCTCTGTCTCTCATTATTATGACAAAAGAAGATGACCATACTTGAAATGCAAATATGTTTGACATACTTAAATACAGCTACACAGGAGGATATTTTAATTCAGGAAGGACCATCCCGTAGGATTGAATTTTGCCTTCATAGTGATTATTAAACTGCTTCTACTTCAACTATGTTAATTTGCACAGAATACAGAGCAGAAAGAACCTGGAGATTTAATTTTCAAATCAATGTTTTCTTCATGAGCTCATACTGCCTGAAACCTTAGTTGGCTTCAAGACCCTTCACAGTAGTGAGTCTAAGTTTTCTTTTCTGAAAATAGTTGATTTTTATTTTATGAAGCTTAAGAATGTTTCTCTTGTTCTACCATTCTATATTAAGCTAATAATAAGCTAAGGATTCAGCTAAGAACCATTTTATGAAGGTTACTATAATTTTGCAAGTCGGATGTATAGCTATAATTTATGCAGAATAACTTTGATAACAGAAAACTATAAAATCAACCTTTAAATCCAGAGACAAATACATTCTGATTCACTATTAGAATGAGTTGAAAGCTAGCATTTAAATTTGTCAAGATGATTAAAAGCTTGGATTCTTAAACATATCCAATGAGAAATCAGTTTGCTGCCATTCATAAATTAGGCATCTTTGGGAAATTCTTACTTGTTTGAATCTCGGTAGCCTCATCTAAATATAAATATAAAACCATACACACATTTTAAAAGAAAATACATATAGCCTATCAGAATGGTTTGAATATAACATAATCATAGTGCAAAACAGTAATAAGCATTATTATCTTCTCTAAAATTGAGGGAGTCCCTGGGTATAGTGGTGCATACCTTTAATCCCAGTACTTGGGAGGCAGAGGCAGGAGGATCTCGGAGATATCAAGGTCAATCAGATCTACATAGAGAGTTCCAGATCAGCTGGGGCTAGAGGGAGACCCTGTCTCAAGAAACAATAACAACTAAAAAGAAAGTAATATTTATGTCATGATTCCTAGAGACGTTTTACTACTTATGGACAGAAATTCATAAAGAAATTTCCTTAGTGTATTTTCAATAGTGTTCTACAATTATTCAAAGCTCAAATATAATACATTTAAAAACATATATTCTAATTTACATTCAAATGTAATTTTTGGAATTCAGTTTAAGTAGCGTAACACTAATATAAAATATTAAATTGTAGAGCATTGACTGGCATGATAGACGGCAGGCAAGGCTAAATCTGTCTAATTGGCTGTCCTGCCTTGAGCAAGATTTTACCCATTCTGCAGTTAGTTTCATAACAAAATGAGTGTTTAGATTAGATACTTTACAAGGCATATTTTTCCTGTTATACATAATTATCATATTTCCTACTTTAAAATAGCAATAATTTAGCTGTTCATGAGCAATCCCAGAATTCTAGAGGCTGAAGTATGAAGACTGTCATGAGATTGAGTCTAGGATGGGTTACATAGTAAATTTTAGGCCAGCTTGGACTATAGAATCAGATCCCATCTCACAAATCCCCTAAATAATGTTACAATAATTTAATAAAATCGCTCCACATAACATCTTTACAAATGAAACGATATAATACATATAGACATGGACATGTCATAATCAAATGCTCATGAAGATTACTTAACTTTTTCTCTTAAATATTAGTCTTGCAAACAAAAGACCTCTAGATGATTAATCCACGTTCTGTCAAGTGCAATTGCAAATACGTCTGAGAAACTATCAGTGTGGGTTTGACACTTGAATCTCTTTAAATAGACTGTGCAGGCCAGCCTAGACAGAATACAATGGCAGGGAAGACATTTAGGGTCAGCTGGAAAGCCTTGAGTCTTTTAAAAGCAGTAACTATTTTAGTAGAGAATTAATAATATCCCCAGAAGGAGATTTCCACAACTAAATCTGGCATTTCCATTTTATCAGGTCAGATGAGGTTGAGCAGGGCAATACTGTATGTGCTGTGAAGAGTTTGAAAATATTTTCTTTTAAAAATGTACAAATATCTCTTACCCTGACCTAACCCCTGAGACTTGAGCAAAAGCTGAAGGGCCCCTCTTCTAAGGTAAAAAATTTCTAGCAAAAAAGACTGAGATCACAGTTTTTTACTACTGTGATTGACAGCAAAAATGCCTAGAAATAACTTTATAGAGGTAATAAAACTATTTAACAGTTAGGTTAAATACATATGCCTCCATCAGTTTTTAGTATTTGAATTTTGGACTATTTTCCATTAGGATAATCGCACTTGGAATTATAGGCATAAATACGTATATTTGATGGAGCTCAGTTCTGCAGAAGGTGAATCAAAGACAACAGAATCCAGCTGTCTCTTGAAAACAAGAGAATGTTTGGACATTAGCGGAACACCCTCCCAGTCAAGGGCAGAGCACTGCCTTGGGATAGTAAGAATGATAGGGGATGGCTTTGTGTTTTCTTTTCTCAAGGACTGGAGCTCTGAGAAAGGGTTTGATTAGTAACAGAAAAGAAAAACTCCCTTTACTTTGAACTTTGCTTGATTTATGTTTTGCATGCTGAATCCTTGGGTGACCCTGCTCATTAGGTATAAAGAGCCACTCTTAGAATTAAACTCATCTTTCTCCTCCTCAGATTTTGGTTCTTTGCCTTTCATCATTCCTTCGTCCACCAGCAGACCTGAGTCTCTACAGCTGGTGCCCAATGTGGGACTCGAGAGTTGGCCATGGAAGGGTTGGTTTAGCGCGATGTGGGGATGTATCCACCGTCTCTTCATTTCGAGGCAGGCGCTACTCAAGAACATCTCTGGAAATTAATTACTGCTTGTACACAATAATGGGCTTGGAGAGGGAAATTTGGAAAAATAACTCTAATAATAACACTGAATTTTCATTTGTTAAGAATGTTTTCTTATAATATTATGGCTTGTGTTTGATTACCTTATGTGCTAATGATTGGATCGACTAAATGGAATCAGACAGAAGGATCTGTTACTTGTGAAAATTGTGCTCTGTATACCTGTATAAATTCCACTGTTCCAATTAATTATACTACTCAGACATTATACATACTCTGTGCTTGTGTGGGAGTTTGGATGCCTGTGCAGCTTGATCGACCTTGGGAAGAATCGCAATCGATGTCTATGCTTTACCATATTCTTGAAAATGTAAAACTCAAAACCAAAAGAATGGTTAGCATGATTATTGTGGCTATCTTGGGGATTATCATTATTGCTGCTACTGTTGCAACAGCTGCACCTTCCCTACATCAGAGTATGCAGACTGTACAATTCGTGAAACAGTGGCACTCAGACTCTGAAAAATTATGGAATTCTCAAAGACATACTGATAGTGTTCTCAATGCTGAAGTTACAGATTTGGAATCTGCTGTAGTTATGTTAGGAGATCAAATTGTTAGTTTACAAAACAGCTATCTGAGATGGGATTTGAATGTATCTCAATTTTGTGTCACACCTGTACATTGAAATACAATGACATTCCCTTGGGACTGGGTTAACAAATATTTATTAAATCATGGTAATATGACACAGGAGATATTGAGATTACAGGCAGATATTTACTCATTATTTCTAGTCTACTAAAAAAGTATTTATGGTCAAAATCTCTTGGAAGGAATTGCAGATGGCTTAGGGAAACTAAATCCATTTAATCAACTTAAGGTTTGTAGCACGATGTATTCTATTCCGTTTTTATTAATAATTGTTATGTTTCTTCTATTGCATATAGACTTACAGAGGTCCTCCCAAAACCAAGTGATTTCTCAGCATCGTGCTGCTGTAGTTGGTCTTATGTTACAAAACCTTGCTAAACAAAAAGGGGTAGATGATGGAGCTCAGTTCTGCAGAAAGCGAATGAAAGACAAGATAGAGTCCAGGTATCTCTTGAAAACAAGAGGATGTTTGGACGTTGGCAGAACACTGTCTCCCAGTCAAAGGCAAAGTACTGCCTTGGGATAGTAAAAATGATAGGGGATGGGCTTGTGTGTTTTTTTTTTTTTTTTTTTTTTTTTTTTTTTCACGGACAAGAGCTCTGGGAAAGGGTTTGGTTAGTAACAAAAAAGAAAAACACCCTTTATTTGAACTTTGCTTGATTTATGTTTTGCACGCTGTGTTCTTGGCTGACTCTGCTCATTAGGTATGAAGAGCCACCCTTAGAATTCAACTCGCTTTTTTCCACCTGAGAGTTTGGTCCTTTGTCTTCCTTCATTTCTTCATCCAGCAGCAGACCTTAGTCTCTACATATATTGTTTGTATACATATGTTTGCTTCTTGATAGTTTTGGGGGCTGAAATATAAAATAATTTTGGTGATGTATAATAAAATTATATGCATATAGCAAAAACCTTTCAGTAAGTGTTCATAGTGTACAACAAAATTTATAACAAAATTGACAGTTGAAGATTTACTGATTTTTTTCAGGATCTCTAAAAAAATCCAACTAAAATATATGAAAAATAGATAAAATTTACAGTTATCTTGTCTATAACTCGGTTTTTCATTTGTTCTGTACCAAACACAGTCACAAAATTTCCATATCCTTCAGCGTTTGTTATGTACTGAGGATACTATAACAATCACACATTCTATTAAGCAATGGAGAAAAATATTGGATTAAATCATTGATTCATTCATTTGTTTTTCAGTGCTGGGACTGGAACCTAGGGCCTTAAACAGGGTTGGCTAGCCATTGCATGTTGATTTTAACACAATTAAAGAAATAAAGTGGACCAAGGGAAGAGAAAAGAGAGAAATGGAAATATATAAAATTAGAAAATAGAACAATTTAAAAATTCTTTTTCATATGTCTATTCTTCTAATATGAATGATAGCTAAAATAAGGAAATGAAAACTGAAAAACATGGGTCTAATGTATATTGACAAATTCTCAATAAAATACAAGCAAACTGAATCTACCATATATCACAGACTGCAGAACAACAAGAAATAGTAGACCCCAGGAATGAAATTTTGAATTACTATCTAAGAAGAATCTATTTAATAGACCACATCCACAGATTTAAAAGCAAAGATATTGTCATTTTAATATGCACTGAATAGGCATTTCACAAAATGCAGTACCACTGCTGATAAAAAATAACAAGGTTGTCATAAAATATTTAAAATAAACATGTATCAAAAATACTGTACTTGATGCTGAAAGACTGACCATCATTTTCATTTTGTATGTTCCAGAGAGTGATCTATACTAGCCATATCTTCAGCTTTGTATGAGCCAAAGTGAAATAATAAATACAAGAGACAGATGATAGAGAGATGACAGATGATGGATAGATGGATGGATGGATTATTTAGATAGATGATAGATAGATAAATATATAGATGATAGATGATAGATAGACAGATGATAGACAGACAGACAGACAGACATAGCAAACTGTCATCATATTGGATGCTCAAAACATCCAACAGAAGTCCACTGGGCAAGCCCTTTTAAGACAGTCAACTGGAGTTCACAATCCAAAGTGGTCACAGTCAAGAGAGCTCACAAACAAGAGCAGAGCAGCATCCCATTGGGTGAGGCTCCTAAGTTAAGGGACAAAGAACAGAAGATAGATAACATTACCAAATGGGCCACTCACAACATACAGTAGGAACAGACTACAGAAGTTGAGTCAGACAGGGGAAGTCCACAATTGAGCTTTCTCAGTGGACAGGAAATGAATTTCCCATGGCTGAACTTCCAGCTTTTTTTCCCACTGAAAGCAATTACATGCTGGGATAAGCAACGATAAGGTGTGTTGAAAATTATCTACTTTCTACCTATTCTCAAGGACTCAATCTTTATACTGTTGGGCTATTTTGCATCCCTGTCACTGAGTTACCGAGAAATTGTGAGTTCAAATCGCATATGACAATTTAAATATAATCTCAGAAACAAGACAGAGATATCCACTGTTGCTACTTCAACACTATATTTCTAAACTATGCAAGAAACAGCTAAAATGTATTCAAGTCTTTGAAAATGTCTACTGAAAAGGGGAGCTGAGTGATTTGACAATCATTGAAGGAGAAAAGTAGAATGAACAAAGTATTTTTTCATGAGAAATATCACACAATTATTTATTCACTGACAGGAACAATCTAACCACGAGTAAAAATTGAGAACGTAAATCAGTTGGAAAACACTTTCTCTACAGGTCCAGATTATAAATATTTTAGCATCTGTGTACCATATGATCATAACTGAATTCTAATAAAAGATTTTTAATTAGATGGAATGATTTGGGCTACGGATCGTACTTCGTCAACTTGTAACATAAGGGGCAAAAAGGATTACATCAGTAAACAAGTTCTCGTGTTGGCAAAACTCAGTCAGATATAATACACAATATAGAGATTATAACTTGGCAAAATGAGAAAAAAATCATTCATTTTAGCACAATGTTAACGGAAATAGTGTACCTGATAGAGGATGTGATGGATATAAAATTATTATTCCTTCTATTTTTTCAAATTATGAAATCTTAAGTACTTCATTTGATTTTAATTATACAATTCAGCTCCTGAAACCCTCTCCTCATTCTTCTTCTTCTTCTTCTTCTTCTTCTTCTTCTTCTTCTTCTTCTTCTCTTCTTCTTCTTCTTCTTTTTCGGGGGTCCTTTTTCTTGCTAACACTACTATAATCATTTTATGCTAGTGGGAAGAATGAAAATATAAATAAATGCATCTTAATGTTTTAAAGCATCATGCTAATTCTCCTTTTTATCCTTTAAATACTGAGAAAGACAGATCAGTATAAAAATAATCTACTTGTCAGAATTGTTTTAATTATTTGTTGTATAAAGCCATGATCTTATTATATGCTAATTCATTATTTTTTATTTGAGTTTCTTCTAGAGATATATTTGATTTTTCCCCTAAGGATTTTTTATCATAGTGAGAAAGCAAAGAAAACTGCTTGATCATTTCTTTCCCATCCATTTTTTCAACTTCAAATAACTTTTCTCTAAATTTACTCAGCTTAGTGGAGAGATCTTTGTTCCCATTTTATAAAACAACTAAATTTTAACATCACTACAATTTAGGAAGCATTTTGTTTTGGTAAAGGTATGTTTTTCTGGCAGCCAATGGTGCATTAACAGAAAATACTGTGAACTACAGGTCTGCAAATGTAATAGCAAAGAAGATACAGATATTTGAGAAACTCATGTTTTGTGAGAGATTGAATATACTGACAAGTACTTTCCATCCTACCTATCTTCCCTATTTCTCTGAATTTTGAAGTAATTGCAAATATCAGTGCCTTAGACTCTATTGAGTTTGAGACCATATTATTTCTGTCTTATGGATAAGAAGCCTGCAGACACATTATAAAACAAGTTTAAAGCAGAAGCAGCACAGATTTTTTAAAATTCAAAAGCAAGTATATCAGAGTTCAGAAAGAATTTTCTGAAAATAATCTCTTACCTACATGCTGGGAACTTAAAATGCATTTACTATAGCACTAACTTTTTTCCTTCCAAAGGCATGATGCTCCATAATTCATGAGGAAAACACCGTAGTTGAGGTGAAGAGAAAGTAAAAAGGGATTGATATTAGACTTAATCTTTATATAAGGGGTGCAATGTAGAACTCTACTAAAACATCAAGACATTATAAGTTATGATTAACAGTTTCAGGATCCACACCCACAGTTTTAGGACTTAATGTCTAAAATATGATTTCACATCTGTGAAATAAAAATATCAGTATCATCCACTTTACAAAGTAAACACAAGTTGTGTGTCAATATTTTTGTGAAGCTTAGACTGCTTTCTGGCATATGTGTCACTTACATAAAAGTACTATGTTAGAGAAACTTATTGATGTAGAGAAGAGTGATACAGTGAAAGAGTTTGGTGTCATCACATTTCCAAGTTATGACACAATGAAAATCTAGAGGTGGGAAAAATTGTATTTCTATTTCCCAGACATAACAATTAAATTAGCTACAAGTATATCCAAATTTTCTGTTGTTTAATGAAAGCTATTAGCATCTCCTGCTACAGAATGAATTGAAATACTTTTGTTTTTGTATTTCAGAGATTTGTTTAGCACATTACTTAATTTTCAACTTACATTGGTTGTTCCTCTTCTTTGATATCAGACAACTGAAATGTCAACGACTAAGCTACCTTATCTTTATTAAGAATTGTCAATGTATACTTCATAAAATTACACCTCAAATATTTTTTAAAAATTAGAAAAAAAAATCTGATTAGACGTTTTCTGAAATAACTATTTGATCCTTGTAGGGACATTGTTAGAGAGGCTCATTGACAATTTCAAAATATTGTTGAATTGGTGGGGAAATCTGTAATTGCTATTGGCACAGGTGAATGCCTTAAGTACCAAATTGTGCATAACAGTAGCAATTTCCTAAAAGATCTGTAACTTCTTGGTAGGTAAATGCTTTAATGTGCTTTCAGTGACAAAGTTATTAACAGAAAATGATTTAGACACAGGGATAATCCAACTAAAAGGTATAACTATGAAATAGTAATGTTGCTAATAAAAATTTTTGAACATTAGGCACAAAAAGAAACCTTATCACAATGTGGGACAATAATTGGAAAAAATCAAGCATACTTTTGCTTATATTGGTATATCTTTGTCATAATTATAAGCTTTCACCTTTTTAAAGAATTTAACATAACCTAGATTCTATATTATTGCCTTTCTAAGTTGTGTCAACACCTTTTGAA
>NW_008359081.1:5017700-5021264 GCF_000622305.1 Nannospalax galili
ATATATATATATATAATATGATACTTAACTATTATATATATGTATGTATATCAACTGCTGAATCCATTTAGTCGTGCTATTATTTGTATGTGTTTATGTCTAAGCGCTAAAGCAACATTTTAAAAGCACTCATAGTTTCTCTTTAATCTCTATCAAAATATATAAGGGCCAGAAAATGTTTCAGTGAGTAAAAATTCTTGGCACACACTCTTGTTGACCTGAGTTCAATACCTAGAATTAATGTAACAAGCCAAGCGCAATGGCTTACATCTACAATCTCATTCCTCCTACTGGTAGATGGGAGGTAGAAAGAGAAGACTATTCCAGAAGCTCCCAGACTACTTAACATGGAATACAACACCATGGAAATTACAACACAGTTCCTGTCTCAGCAAAGTGGCTGGCAAAACCCGACTCCTGAATGTTGTGCACAATCATGCATGCCATGTTATGTGCACGGACATGTACTCCCAAAAACACACACACACATACACAAACATGCACACACAGTGAGCAAGAGAGAGAGAATTGCCAAAAGTAAAATAAATAAATGTCTATTTTAGCAATTGATTATAATAGTATACTAAACATATTTTGCTTCAATCACATTTTCAATTAAAATATGATACTTTAATTATTTCTCTATTAGAAAGTATTCTATATTGCTGTCAGAAATAACGCAGTAAAAGTGTGTTTCCTATTATTTGAAAAATAATTAACATACACTAAAACAATTAATTATAAGTGTGCTAAGAACTGGCAATTTGTGTAGTCATCTCCTCCAACGTAACATAGATCTCTTACATCAACCCCAAATGTTCTCAAGTTACTATTGCCTCATCTTTCACCTCAGGCACACACTGGATATCAATCTACCTCGAGGCTTCTGCCTTTTCCAAAAGTTCATATGAATGAAATCACATACTTTACAGTCTGTCATACTTCACTTTAAATTTTGTATCATATTTTTGTGATTCATCTATGCTAACATGTGTATCAATGTTTCACTTCTTTTTATTAATGAGAAGTCCACTGTCTAGATCGACCATTGCTTGTCAATTTATTCACCATTTATTGACCCTTTTCTTTCCTATTTCAAGTGAATATAAATAATGCTAATTTAAAGTGGTTTCGATAAAGGTGAATTTTATGTGTCAACTTGACTGTATTACAAAGTTCCCAGAAGCTGTTCAAACATCTATCCCATAACTGAGGCTGTTTAGATTATCAATTGAATTGGTGGGCTGACTAAGCATATTCCTCTCAATAATTATTGAATTGTTGGAGAGCCAGGATAGAACAAAAAGCTGAACATCTTGAGAATAAGAGGGAACTCCGGTTGCCTCACTGCTTGGAATATGATATTTTTCTGGCATTCACATCAAGATAGAAATAGCTGTTTTACTTCCAATGTGCTGGCTTTCCACTATTAAATCTGATTTTCATGACACTGAACACACTCTGAAACTGCACTATTGGCTCCTACATATCTAGTTTGCCAATTACAGATCTTGGTACTTCTATATCTCAATAATTGCATTTCCCAATTATAATATTCAAATTTAACCTTTTTGCATTAACTGGCACTTTCAATGCAACACTAAATATAAGAGCAGTAAATATTTGAAGTATTTTCTAATCTAAGAGCTGACACAGTTTAACAGGTAGAAATTTCCACAGCATAAAACTCTATTCTAAACACAAAGTTGTTAAAATTTATTAGATCAGATTTCCTTCAGGCTAGAGGTAGAAATGTTACATTAGACATGAGCATATTTTATATTTAGACTTGTGTTCTTTCCCATGATCACTTATTGTTCATTTATAAACATCCTAAAATTAGAAATATTTTGTAATATAATATATTTATGTCCCAAGCACCTAGTATGATGATATCCAGTCTGGATGTCTTTTTTTCCACACAAATAGAAAAAATAATTCTAAAATTTATATGGAACCAGAAAAGACCTTAGATAGCCAAAGCAATCCTATGCACAAAGAAAGCAATGCTATATTACAGAGTTATAATCATAAAATGGAGAATACTTTAACTGGGAAGGGAGTGGGGGGATTAAAAAGTGAGCGAGAGGAAAGAGAGATAAATGTTGCTTAGGTGTATGAAAAACCAGAGGGGAATGCTTTAGTTCAAAAGCTTACTAAAAATACATATACAATACAGATATGTCTGCCTGTACGGCTGAAGGATATATTGCAAATCATGGGAAATTTCCATTTAAGTTTTGGTTAAGGTAGTCCGGGACACTCCCAATATAAGTTAAGACCATATTGCTGAAGACATGACATACATGAGATGCAGGACTTGGATCAATAGAGCTGGCACTGACCTGAAAGCCTCCCCCCTGAAGATTACCTCTCATATTATCAGAAGATACTGTACAAGTTGTCAAGGGAAGGAACCAATCAATGATCTTACCCAGCTGTAAAGCCTACAAACCACAACAATGTCCGACTCAGCAAATAATCTCTATTGGTGCACTAGTGGTACTTTTATCGTCGAGGCAGTCAATAGCTATCTAATTGGGCTTAAGGCCCTCTCAATGGGAGGGAACCTATGGGTAATAATGTAAACAGAACCAAGTACACATGACTGGAGAGGGACATAGACCCATGAGAAGAACCTACTTCTGTCGCATCCCTACAGCACTGTAATTTGTTTGTGTATTCTAAACAAGTTTCCTTATATTTACAAATAAGTATAACTCTCATCACTCATCAGAAGCTTCTTTTTCCAACAGATGGAAACTACTACAAAGTTCCATAACTTATGAAAAGCAGAGAATATGTGTCTGTGATGTACTCAGCCCTAAGTACCACATCTACAATGCAACTGCTACACCTAAGGCTCAGGGAACAGTCCAGAAGAGGTGGCAGAAAAAAATGTAAGAACCAGAGGGACCAGACACCTGATGCTACTTAAGGATTCTAGACATGAAAGGGAAGCTCTACCAATGAAATCTCCACAGTATGGTAGTCTAATAAAATCTGCATATAATAACAACAGTTGACATACAACGGGGGACAGGGGAAATCTTAAAGGGTCCAAACACAGAAGGAAGAGCTACAGGAAATCAATGGATGCTGAGAGAAGGAGAATAAGTTTTCTCCAGGGACTAGCTTCCTGAGAGGTTATCTGACTCAAAATGGGCAGCCCAAAACACAGATACATGAGAGCACCACTGAATGAACTTAATGTATTATATAAATATATATGTACCTATATGTACATGTAAAATATATGCATGAATATGTAACAATAATAATAAGGAAGTGGACAGGAAATTGAGAGAGTGGGGAGAACATGGAAGGTGTTTCAGGGAGACTGGAACAGATGGAAATGGTATGAAGAATGTAAATACATAGGTTGTTTGCAAAAAAATTTAAAAACAAAAAATAACAGGATGTCTGAGTAAGGAGAAAGGAATAAGTTGAAAGCTGAATAATTTGGTTATTGTTCATAAGGTAGTGATATATAATCTCGAAAGAAAGAAACACCTATGTGTATAACATGAATGCATGAACTTAATGCCAACCTGTAGAATGAAA
>NW_008359081.1:5021414-5032417 GCF_000622305.1 Nannospalax galili
TATCTGTGCACCTGTGTGTGGCAATGAAGTGATAGACAAAATAAATTCAATAGCTAGAAAACAAAGCCTGAAAATTAAAAAAAAAAACAAAAACTAAATCTGTCTTTAAAAAAAGATCATTGAAAATCACTAGTCTCTGTAGTAGAGAAAAAAAAGAACTAAATAAAGCACAAAATAAAGTACTAAAGGTCAATTGAAATCAGTAAGGTAACTTGAAAATTTTATCAAAGAATACTATATGCAGACTTCCATTTTAAAATGGAAAGAAATGCATGATTTCTTAGAAGAATAAAATGTACAAGAATAATTTCTGGAAGAGAAAGATGAAGCAGCTAATTTTGCTAGACAGTTGGAGAGATTTTCAAATAAGATAATATCTTCCACCTTCTTAACAACACCATGATCAGACAACTTCACGTAGAGAAAATCATTCTGATGGTAATTTCCATATTCAAGAGTACATATAAAGCAAGAATACATTAAAAGTTTTTTTCATGGAATATGAATGCTATATTATTCATCACCTGAAAACATGCACAAAAAAGGAAAACTGCAAAACATTCTCATTTCACTCTCATTAATGCTTCTCACTGATGTCATTCAATACAAATCTATGACATCTATTTCCAAAAAAGTTGAGAATTAATTTTTACTTACTTCAAACCTATTCCTTCTTAATGAAAAAGATAATGAAATCATGTTAATGAAGCAAAATTCAATGGGTGCTCCATTACTATTATGTGCATTATTATATACATATGTCTGTGCTTTATTATTATTTTTGAGACAGGGTCTTCCTGTAACAGCAACAGGCCTGGAACTTGCTATGTAGAACCAGACTCACCTCTATTTCATAGAAATCTGCCTGCCTCTGCCTCTTTAATCCTGAGATTAAAGGTGTGCATCACCATGCTCAGACTTGTATTTTATATCTGTACATAAAACCTCTGTGCAAATAATTTATTTAATTAAGGTGTTTCCAGTTCAAACAGAACAAAAATATGGTATACAAATTTCTATTTAACATTATATAAGCTGTATCCTAGAATAGGACACCTGTATCAAACTTCTGTCTCTCAAGTCTCAGAGATCATTGAGGAACAGAGTGCATAAAGATTATAAGATCCAGAGATGGTAGATGACCAGAAGGATTCAGAATTTTCCAGACAGTTGTTCAGTTACTCATATGAACTCATATCAATGGTAACAGCATGCATAAGTCCCACGTAAGTTGAAACTAAACAAAATCCTTCCAGACATAGTGAAGTAGATAAGAAACCCCAGCCATTCCTGAGAAACTACTGGTAACTAATGGCTCCTGGGAAGAGGAGGGTCAGTCTTTTTGAAGGTTGTGACTTTTGGCAGATTCAATCAGGCTTTGATATACAAACCCACACTGAAAGACATTTAGAGACCCAAATTAGATTTTATAGGCATATATATATATATATATATATACATATATGTATGTATATATATGTATATATATACATATATATTAGACTACATCAAACAGTTGGGGACAGTAATGGTAGATGGGGATGGGGGGAAGCGATATAAATGTTATCTAATTATACTGTATGAAAAGAGCAAAAAATAAATAATAAATTACATGAAGCGATTTATCCAGTCTGATTAACAGAAGAAAGGTATCATCAGTGTAATAATGTAAAATCAAGTAGTAAATTTACATAAGACAGCAGATAACAAGAAAAATGTGCTTGTAATCGCAGGAGAATAATCTAGAAGGCAACTTGAAATAAGAAATTCTTGAGACATAAAATTAATGTTGAAAAGTCATTAGACATCTAAAAAATATCTCCATTAAAATCTATTTTAGCATAGCATTATTCATTGCAATAGGAAAAGAAAAAAGTGTAGAAAGAAACAAATACGTTCCCAAGGGATTTGAGTATAGTGTAACACATGGAAAAATAGAAATTTCGAGTGGGGAAATAACGTATAAATTATAAACCATTAATAATAAATGAATGTAATCTAAATTACTACTTGGTTGATTACTGTTATTGAGTTTGGTTTGTTTTCTGAAATTAAGTGAACTTACTTGAAATTTCTTATTGGCAAGGTAAAAAAGCAAAATAGACAACATAATATTAGACATAAATCAATGTGCTATAGAAGAGATGGCTCAGCAGTTAAGAATGATTGCTGTTCTTGCCGGGAGTGGTGGTGCTCACCTTTAATCCCAGCACTCAGGAGGTAGAGTCACGTAGATCTTTGTGAGTTCAAGGCCAGTCTGTCTACATAGTGAGTTCCAGGCTGGCTGGGGCTACAGGGAGATCCTCTCTCAGAATATAAATGTAAAAAAAAAAATAAGTTTTTGCTGTTCTTGCAGGAGACTGAGTTCAGTTCCCAACACCCATGTCTGATGGCTCACAGGAGATCCATGTTCTCTTTTGGGCTCCTCAGGCACCTGAACAGTAGCACACATATCCATCTACACACAGCTACACAGACAGACACACACACAGGCGCATCAATTAAAAATTAAAATAAAATAAAGCAATGAAGGAATACTAACTTCATAAGAAATAAATGATATAATGTGTTAATACTTTAAGCCCTCTTAAAATGTATATAAATAGATTAAACAGAATAACTTGTGAAGTTCAGAAATTGATGGAAATGAATATAGAAAACATCATTATGTAATAAAAATTGATGTTAATAAGGCTGGAGAGATAGCTCAGTGGTTAAGGGCTTGCCTCTCCCAGAGTTCCCCAATCAAGTTTCATATTAGTCAGCTCACAATTGCCTGTAACTCCAGTTCCAAGGTGTCCAATGCTCTCTTCTGGCCTCTGCAGGCACCCACATAAGTGACATATATTTACACAGACATGCACACATACAAAAGTAGAAAACCTAAATCTTTTTTCAGTGTATATTTTATTTACTTTGTGGATATTTCATACAAAGTATTTTAATCATCTTTGTACTCTGTCATCTGCACCCCTATAGACCCCTCTGACCAGATTTAATGCATTTTGTCCCATATACTAAGCCATATCAAGTCAAGTTTGTGTACCATATGTCCCTCAGTGCAAGTTCATTCACTGGACTCTAGTCAGCCTATTTAGAGTCTCTCCCTAAAAGCAGATCAACTCTCCCTCATCCAGCAGTATTCAGCTGCCAATATTCATTCAGCTAACATTGAGGGGCTAAGGTTGGGGCCTGTTGCCCAATTCCCCAGGCATTTTTAAATGTTGTATTTATTATTTTTATTTTATGTATATGAGTGTGTTGCCTGCATGTCTTGCAGTGCCTACAGAGATCAGAAGAGGACCTAGAATCCCCTGGAACTGGAGTTACTAAAAGTTGTTAGTTGCCTTGTGGGTACTGAAACTTAAACCACGGTCCTCTGCAAGAATAGCCAGTGCTCTTAACTGCTGAGTCATTTCTCCAGCCCCATTTCCCCAGTCTTATGCTGGAATTTTGTCTCATTGAGTTTGCATGGGTCCAGTGCATGCCGACATTATTGTTCTAAGTTCATATGAGCAAGTTCCCGGTCACCTAGAAAACTGTTTCCTTATGGTGATCCATCAATCCTGGCCCTTACAATGTTTCTGCCCTCTCTTCTGCAAAGCTAAGAATTTTGTTTTTAAGAGTATATTAAATTGGGCAGGGGTCATTAGGGAGGTGCTGATTGGAGGTAAAAATTCAATTGAAAATTATGTAAGCCTTTTCAAATTTAAAAAGTGGTATTAAAAATCTATGATTGAGACAGTCTCACTATGTAGACATGGCTGCTCTCATGTTTGCAACCCTCCTGTCTCAGCTTCTCAGGTGCTGCGATTTCACATGCATGTCATCATGCCTGTTTAAAGCCAATTTTTAAAATAAGTTTTTTTTTATTTTTTTAAGAGCTCAAGTTATATAGAGGAAAAGATAACTTTTAGATTTGTCACAACATCCACTACAGCAAATTACAGTTGGCTTAAAACTTTACTATTTATTTTATGAATGAGCGTTTTATTGGGATTACTTACAGGAATATGAATGAGCTGTTACTTACAGGATCAGCACTGACTCAAAGACAGCTGTATCACAAAAACCCACCCCAGCATGGATAACAGCTCATGAAAGCAGGAAACCGGGTGTGTACTGCACTTTGCTTTCAGCTCAGTTGATCTGAGTCTCTTCCCCATAGCACTACCGAGCTGCCTCTTCCAGGTCCATTGCTGCTCCTAGAGGGTCTCTTGGAAATCCTTACATCTTATATAAGCTCGGGGAAGGACTGACTTGGTGGACTTGGTCAGTTTCTGAAACTTCCTGAAGATAATGAGTTGTTCACAACCTGAGCTTAAGGAGCTTCCTTGAAGGATGAAAGGTTTCACCTCCCCTCAAAGCATCCTGTTGTGTAGTCCCTTTAAACACTCTGCTGTTTACTTCCTTTAGACATCCTGTTGCTTACCCAGTAAATCCTTAAATTTTTAAAAGAATAAAATTCCACAAGTTCCAGAAGAAAATGTTGATGAATTTTTGTAGTTAGTAGTGAGGAAGGATTATCCAACAAAAAGCCCAAACTCAGAAGCCAATCAAGAGAGCAATGAATGTGTTTAAATTATTTTTTAATTCAAATGATAAGCAAAGTCAAAAGACTAATGAAACCCGTGAAACTTCTTTATAGTTTGTATTAAAAGCAATACTATAATCTCCTTAATAGATAAAAAGACAAGGATGGAAATTGAGAGTCAAATCATCCTTACCAGATACTAAGAGAGTAGTGTGTTGTGATAGTTTTTTAATAGGTACTTAGACACAGAAAAAGCAAAAAGATCTTGTATGCTACTGTACAGTAACATGGCAATAGGGAATAATAATATAGTATACATTACAAGAAGCTAGAAGAAAATTTTGGAAGTTTTCACTATAAACAAGTGATAAATGTTTAACGAGATGTATTGATCCACAATGTATATAATAGAATATGTGAATTGCAGAAGAGTCACAAGCCTCATTAGACAAAACCATAAATCACTTAAAGTGTCTAACTGGCCCTAAATTGGCAGCCTGGCTGGCCTTGCTCAAGCCTTACCAACTGGTCTCTTCCTAGAGTGAGAGAGAGACTGTGGAGTCCACCTTTCTCCTTTAGTGGTATAGATACCTCATCGCCCTGTCTGAGAAAAGAGACTCTCAGGGACACTAGACCCTGGCATGGAGTTAACTCTTGCAGCCGTATGCAAGCAGAGTTCCTATATAAGACCAGACTGCTCCCCGTGAGCTGTCGGCCCTTTGCTGGGCTTCCTGAATCTATTCAGGAAGCACTTTGCTATTGCAGGTCTTGCTCTAGTTCTTATTAATAAACGTTAAACTCCTTCCTTTTTCTATTCTCATAAATCTAACATTTGGTAGCCTGTATGGGGAAGGGTTTCAGGGGCCCATCCCCAGAGGTCCAGGCCCTCTCCGGACCCTCTCCAAAGACTTCTGGGAGACTCTGGCCTTGGTGACCCATGAGCGGCCAGCAGCATTTCACTTGGAGCCCCTCCTTGGTGCCCTTCCTCCTAAAGCTTCTCTACACCTTCTGATACTCTTTGCTCTCTCCTTTTTTTTCTATATCTAGTCAGACCTCTGGGTTAGGGAAGCCACTTTCCATTTGTTTCACCTCATTCATCACATCGGGAGACCAGGTAATCCAATTCATTTGGCTTTACTTGGAGGTGCCCAATCAGTTCCCAGCGGTTCCCAGTGGCCCCTCTCCTCTCCACTGCCTTAAGGCTCCAGAGCTCAGGGCCCTGGAAAAGCCTCCCAATAAACCCTGTCATGAAGAATCCAGAGACTCCAGGAGCCCCAAAGGGCTCTGTGGCAGTGAGGCTTGAAGGGCCCCTCGAAGGGGTTGTAGTCTTTTGACAGCCTGGCATCTAGGAGAACAGGGGACACGGCTCCTAAAGCTGTGTCCACCATAGGTTGGGTCGAACTTCAAGGGACGCCTTGGAGGGCTGGAATCAACTTCCGCTCCACTTTTACCTTATCTCCTTCAGTTTTTGAGCATCTACCCATGGGGCACCTGACACCTTGAGGCAACTGTTAGCCTAATAGTCTACCCACTCGGGGAACTGATGAGACCCCGGAAACCTTCAGTTTCCATACTTCTACCCACAGGGAATGCTGACAAGTCTGCGAGTCTAACAATCTCTCATCTGGGAAAATCGACAAGACCCTGGAAGCCTGACCACCATGGCCTCGGAATTGTTCCAAAATATAAGCCTTTAGCTTGTCTCAAGGCAAACTTAAAGAAACACCAATTAATAAAATTCAAAGCAGGTAAACTTACTCGGCTGTTGGTCCAAATCTGGCCTCACTACATCCTGGAGAGTGGCTGCTGCTGCACCAAAATTGGCACCTTTATTCATAATGGTTTAACAGATTTTAAAATTTACATAAAACAAAATGGAAAACGGCTCAATGTAATCTCCCTCCTCTCCCTCCCTCCCCTTCTTCTGTTCCCCCAGGCCTCCTTTCTTCCAAGGCTAACTTCTGCCTCCCACCTCCATCTCCTCCCCCATGGAGTGAGTCTCTTATCATCTCCTCTGTGCACCCTCTCCCCCAAACCCCTGCAGCCCTAGCTCTGCCAACAAAATCCTACCTTTGCTTTCACTGACACACCCAGTCACAAGGACAAGCTGTAACAAAGTAGAGACAGGCCACTCTGTCCCCAATCAGCCTTCTTGGATTTCTTTTGCCTGCCACTAACCTGCTGCTTGCCAGCAGCAGTGGCTGAGGGACAGCAGCCTCGGACACAGCAGCAAGGGCAGCATTGTGTCCTGACCTCAGAAGTGAAAAACCATGTTTGCCCAAAACACTCTGTGTAACTCTCCTCAACTGTAAATTTTTTGCCACCTATAAGGTCCTTCTACAGAATTTTTCTCCACAGCTCCTGCTAGAAAATCGGCTTAATGGTTAAGAATACTGTCTGTTCTTTCAAGGGACACAGGTTCAATTCCTAACACCTAAACTTCATGAGTTTTTCCTGTCCCTTTCAATTCAATTCCTCTCTCTTAGTTTTATTTCATTCAGCTGTTTATTAACAT
The DNA here is from genome assembly GCF_000622305.1 of Nannospalax galili. Taxonomy (NCBI): domain Eukaryota; kingdom Metazoa; phylum Chordata; class Mammalia; order Rodentia; family Spalacidae; genus Nannospalax; species Nannospalax galili. The sequence continues at coordinate 5,028,464 of NW_008359081.1, forward strand.
CGAGTTTTCCACTAAGTGTAAATTTATTTCCAGGTTTCCTCTCTCTTAAAAAACCACCATCTTCCAAGCTTTTATTCCCATTCTACTACATTATATTAACTTATTGCTTTTTCTTTTATGTTTATCTCAGAGTCCCTGTACTTTTAGTAAAATAATGCTCTCTTCTAATGTGAAACCGATGCGTTCTTCATCACTCCAGCTATGCCTGATTTCAGAAGATCTTATGAAATTCATCATAATCAAATTTATTAACTCATTTTAGGTGCACCTAGTTTTCATGTAATTGTGTCGTATATCTGACAATCGTTCTTAAGTTTACAACTATGTCATGTTTCTATGTTTCCATGTGTTAAGATCTCACATAATTATGTCATATATGTCTATCATAATTATCTTCATATATCATTTATGTCAAGACAATTTTAAACTGTGGCCAGTTAATTTTTTTTTCTTTTCAATTCTTTTTATTGTGCACAAAATGGTTGGTTTTATTTTTGGCATGCCTATTTAAAATACACTGGTACAAATATATATTCAAATGCCTTTCAAAATTGTGTAGCCTAATCATTTAAAAATCTATTAAACAATGTCTCTAGATCTCTGGTTATGTAAAAATCCTATTTATTAAGTACCTTTGGGGTTCTGGTTTACTCTCAAGACATTTTAAAGTATCCATTTTGGTTGTACGTGGTCTACATAAACTTATGTTTCTTAAAAATAATTTACTTGGTGTCAAATTAACTTATGAGTAAAGCCTAATGCAAACTAAAACTGATAAATTAACCTAAAAATGTTTTTTCCAAGTCAAAATGTTTTCTCTTTAATCCTTATCATAATTCTTGTTCTATATTATGATTCTTATTACTTAAAAATATACTAATTTTGAGTAATTACTTCTTTTCCAAAAAATATGTTAAATATTTTACCACTATTGTCTCTTTAAAGCCAACAAACAAATACATCAAGGTCCATACCTTTACCAAGCGTACATTGTACTAATATGTTTAAAATGGTTATTTATCTATCTGTACATACAAAAATGAAATTATTGGTTACTTGGTAAATTCTCACAACAAATAATGGGTTTGTCTATAAATATTATGTCTCAGGTTATCAATAAAAGATAAAGGGTTAAAAATTTAGTGAACAAGTTTATTAAAGGTCTGAGTAGGTTTATAGAAATATACGGTTATTGTTATAATAATTACTGTTATAGCCAAAGAAAAACTTTTCAGTCCATTTCTCTGAATTGCAGTACATACCCAGTCACAATCTTGAAGTACATCAGTACAGACAAGTATTGGAGTTACCTGTAACTACTAAAAAATGTCCTTTTATATTCCTTTTACGTTTCTCTGTATTATACAAATATTACCTTTGGTGTTTTCCTTTACCAATAACAAAATAATTTGGCTCATAAAAACTAAGTTTCACCACCCAGAACCAGATGGGATGGTCCAAAGGAAAACAGTTTCATTCGGTGAGCTTGATTACTTATCCTTACTTATCCTCTAAATCCAGATCAATTTATTTCCTGTCTATAGGTATGTGATATGACCCACCCCACTCCACCCTCCTTTGCCCATAATCAACAAAAATGCCAAATAAAGACTTCATCCACATTCTTCCTTTCTTTTTTTATGTATTCGGAGTCTGGAGACAGACCTGAGGGAATTATTTTAAATCCATTTCCTGGGTTATGCCAACTTAATCTACGATGTTAATTTTTTTCCACTCAAGGTTTATTTTAAAGTGTTTAAGGTTTTGTTCAAACTTTATCTACATATCACATAGTAATTAAAATTCCAGAATGGTACAAACTAACATTCTTGGATGTTATACTTAGAGGCCTATACTAATCTGGTCAAATGGGTTTAAGGGACAATTTCGTTCCTTGCTTTCCAAGGTCAACTAAATCCCAGGGGAATATGTGACATCACCAAAAATGTCCTATATAAATGGTGAGTCACCTTCTCCTCTTTTTCAGGGAGGTCATGGAGACCCCACTAGAGGAAATCAGGCCAGTGTCCAGTCTACAAGGAGGAGGGTCAGCAAAGAAAAACGTGTCTCGCACGCTTCCAAGCAAAGCCAGGGTTGAGCAGGACTTTGTGACTTATCCTCACATATGTGGAACTGGTAAAAAGAAAGCCAGAGGAGCCAGAGGCTTTCCCCGAAGCCCAAGTGACCCTTGAGGACCACAGCCTCAACTGACCTTTGCAATAAAACAGAAGCTTGAGTTAATTTGGGCCAACTGTATGGTCTTAAACATCCAAAAGAAAAGTACAAGCAAAAATTAAAATAATCAGTATATTTCTTTTAACGTTCAAGAGATGATAGTGCCCAGACATTAGACTCAAATGTTCATATAAAATATTGTTTAAAAATTCCCACTAAACTTTTGTGCCACCTGCAGCCAAGGGGAAAGGTCCACTATTGTTCTTGTGAAAAGGAAATGATAACTAAATTTATTTTCTCTCCCTGCCTATAGAAGCCATCTGGGAGGAAACTCATACCAGGATTCTAGCCATTCCAACATCTATCAAAATGCCTGAAAAACAAATCCTGATTCCAGCTGTGACACCCAGATAAAGAAAATGTCCTGGTGAATGGATGCGCTTGGAAGCCCCCATCAAAAATCTCTAATAAACTTTAATGTGAACACTTATTCCTCCTGGTTCCCTACCTAAAAAATCCGTGCCTAACTACTCCTGCCTTACTTCTCCTTCATATCTCCCAGACAGCAGTCACGGACTAAGAGTTATATGCTTTGGGGGATTTTTAGATAGACCTAATGAAGAGGCGCTCCTGTTGCCGCACTTTTTACCCCTGTTCCACATGGAAGAAACCAAAATGACTAGACATCCAAATTCCTTATTGGCAACTAGGGTTATCTCTTCAGAAAAAAGAATGAAGGTTAGGACCCCAAAAGAATAAGGACAAGTTTCTTCCCAGATGAGGACTGGGCTGATCAGCTCATCTTCACATCCCTTTCTTACACTATGCTTAATTAACTATAGTCTCCAAAAATTCTTACAGAATCTCCTGACCGAGCAGCCTGTATGACTACCCAAGCCTCTACCTGAGACCAAATTAAGAGTATGCTCTGGCTTTATGCCATCTGAGAACTTCAGAAATCACAAGTTCCCTGAAACAAACAGCCCGCTGGCCCTCTACGGAGAAGCTATGTCACCTTCACTGACCTAATCCTCCCTTCAGTCTGCTGAAGAACCATCAAAGTAACCTCTGATTAATGCCTGGACCTGTTACTGATTGGGATTCCCTTAATGACACAAAAACTGTTACTTCAAGGAACTTTTATGTCCCATACCCAAGACTTGATCCAGTTTTTGCTCACTGCGCCTTTGTCTTTTAATTTCTCCTCAAAGCAATGTGCCCTTCTTTCCTTTCCTCCTCCCTGCCCTCTCCTTTTTTGTAAGCCCCTAGGGTTTGGAATGATAGAATATGTGAATCCAGAACAGTCACAAGCCTCATTAGGGAAAGGCACAAATCCCATAAAGTGGGATTTATGGGCCCTAACTGGCCCTAAATTGGCAGCCTGGCCTTGCTCAAGCCTGGCCTTGCTCAAGCCTTATCAACTGGTCACTCCCTGGGCTGAGAGAGAAACTGTTTGTGGAGTCTACCTGTCTCCTTTAGTGCTATAGATAACTCACACCCCTGTCTGAGAAAAGAGACCCTCAAGGACAGTAGACCCTGGCACAGAGTTAAATCTTACAGCTGTGTACGGCAGAGTTCCCATATAAGACCAGACTGTGTGCTCCCAGTTCAGAGGGCAGATAATCATTCCTTGAGAAAAAGATCTGTAAGCCTTTTGCTGGGCTTCCTGAATTGATTCAGGGAGCGCCTTCCTTGCCTATTGTAGGTCTGGCTCTGGTTTTTATTTCTAAACTTCAAACTCCTTCCTTTTTCTGTTCTCATAAATTTAACACTATATAT
>NW_008359081.1:5032465-5102511 GCF_000622305.1 Nannospalax galili
AATATGTTCACTTCTTATGCATCAGAATTTCAACGAAAATTGAAAAAATATAAAATATAAAGCTATTGAAAATCAAGTAGTAATACTAACAATTCAATGGAAAAAACATAATGAATATGAACAGACAGTTCTTAAAAACCCAGATACAAATAGTATTTAAAAAATAACAAAGGAAATGATCGATGTGCTGGCAAAGGACTGTAAGCCCAGATCGTTGGGAAGCTGGGGCACTTCAAGGCCTACCTAAGCCTGAGACTCAATTGGAGACAAGCCAGAACAACTTAGTGAGGCACTGTTTTAAAAGAAATTTTTAAAAATATTCAAGGAATGTAGCTCAGTGTTGGAAGCACGTATGTAATATGCTAAATTCCCAAGGTTCAGTCCCTGGCACCATACTATACAAATAAATAGCAAATAAAAAATGATTTTCAGACTTTTTCGTTTATAATTTTCAGAAGTGCATGTCCAGTGCTGATTTGGGGGGAGAGAGGTAGGTCAGGGTGGGAGGAAAATAAGAGAGAATGAGAAGGTGACAGTAACTAGAATGTATTATGCACAGGTACGAAATTGCCAAAGAATAAATGCAACAAAAAAGCACAAAAGCACTCTATACAAAGCACTTTTCATATTCATAACAATCGAACAATTTCACAAAATATGACTGATGAAGCTATTAGGAACTAATACTTTCATATGTTGCTAGTAAGAGTACCAATGAATCAACTGAGGACAGTAGGACATTCTGTACCAAAATGTATGTTTAATTGTTTTTGATTCCATATCCCTCTTCTGAGTATTTGTCGGATAGAAATGCACAGGTATTCTGAATGATACATAAATGGCACTACTCACTGAGCAACAGTAATAATAAACAACTAAAAACAAATCGCATGCATATCAATAGGAAGCTGATTAAATAACAGGCTATATCAACATAATGGGATGTTATGCACTTGTAAGAAGAATATGGTCCTTATGCACCAAGATAAAATGATGCCCAATAAAACTTTAAAATGAAAATATAAGAAAGAAAATGGTGTATGCTGCATGTTTACTAGGAAATGAGGCTAACTCTAGAGAATAAAATTTCATATTTGCATTTGCAGCTGTTAAGAGCACTGACTGCTCTTGCAGAGGATTCTCAGCACCCACGTGGCAGCTACAAACCGTCCTTAACTCCGGTTCCAGGGGAATCCAAAGATGCACTCACATACATTCAGACAATACACCCATACACATAAAATAAAAATAATCAATAAAATAATTTAAAAAATAAATTTATAAAAATACTAGGATAAAACTTTCATATAAAAATTTTCCATCAGGTCAGATTAGAGCAGAGTTAATGGGAGGGTGGGATGACAGACATGTAGCTGACAGGATTTTGAATCATACAAAAAATATATTACCAATTCCAAAAACTGCTTAGAAATTACTGGACTATGTTCCTGCCTTCCATGTTTGACCTGTCATTTCAGGAATTATTTAAATGTATCTGCTTAGTTTTATATGATACTGCTACTGTAACGAAGAAGAAAATTTTAATGGATACATTTGACATAAGAGGCATTATATATTTCACAAGTACAATTGAAAACTTTTATTGATAATTATTTCTATCCTTTTTAGAGAAGAATGTACGTTGTTTACTTCTTGCATCGTTGAAAACTAGGATAATGTACTGGAAAAGTGGCTTTGAACCACTTTGGAGTATATAAATGTTTTTCTGCTATGAAGAATGAGGCAAAACACTTTTGCTCTAGCAGTAATTATAATGTAATTAAGTTGAATATCTACCTGGCAATTTTGTTGGAACATATTAAATTCATAAAGCAAGAGAAAAGTAGTCTGATTTTTATAGTTTTTATGGTTTTGTTTGTTCGTTTTGCTTTGCTTTGTTTTGTTTTGCTTTGTTGAAACAAGATCTCACTATATAGCTGGCCTGGAATTTGCTATATAGACTGGGATTAGGTATGCTCCCCCACACCAAGCATGAAAAGTGGTTTATGAAAACACATTCTGTGAATTCGCTTTTACACACAAAAGATTATTCTCCCCTGGTACAGAGCTGATTCATCAAATAACAGAACTATATTCACATTTATTCAACAACTCAATGGGATGTTGCCAGATTTTTAACTAAATAGATTCAATCTATTTGTATCCTCTTGATGTATTTTTATGTTTACACACATTTACTTAAAACTGGGAGGTAAACAAATGCAATTGTTTTCATGACTTTATAACAAGTATGTGACTTAAGCTTTGAGGAAAATTAAGTGATAAACTGTCCATTTAAACATATTTAGTTCAGTAGTGTCACTTTTGTCTTGGGGGTTGTGCTGGATAGCTTTAGTGTAAACGACACACCTGGGTTGAGGGAGCCTCAACTGGGGAATTTCCTTCATTGGACTGGCCTGTGGCCATGTCCATGGGGCACCTACATGATTGCTGAGTGGTGTGGGAGGCCTCAGCCCACTGAGGGTGGTGCCACCCCTGGGCAGATGGGCCTGTGTTGTGTAAGAAAGTAGGCTGAGCAGGGTCCAGGGAGCAAGCCATTAAGCAGCATTCCTCCATTGTCTGTGCTCCAGCTCCTGCCTCCAGGTTCCTGCCCTAAGTTCCTACCTTGGGCTCCCTTGGTCAGAGTGTTTTCTCATAGCAATGGAGAAACAAACTAATACAGAAATCAACAGCTACCTAACTGGACTTAAAGCCCACTGAAGGGGATGAAACGCATATGTGGAACTGTAAGTATAGCCAAAAAGACATAGCTCGAGAGGTCATAGATCTTAGAGGAAAACACCAAGGCTTTCATATCTCAAGACAAATGTAATTTCTTACTACATGCAAAATATGGATCCTTATATTTACAGACAAATATCTGAGTCACCACTCACCAAAGAAGCATCTTTTTGCAACAGGTAGAGATTATGACAGAGTTCCACAACTGGTAACACACAGAGATAGTCTGAAATGCCCAACCCTAAGTGACACATCAACAAAGGAACCTCTACACATAAGGCTCACAGAATATACTGGAACAAGAGGTAGAAGAGAGAATATTAACACATCTCTCAGCTCTCATCAATGTAGCTCCCTCATGCAAAAGAGGACCATGAACACAAAAGGACACAAATGGTCAAAGCTTAGAGATTATCAATCTGTAGAATGTGAGTCATTGTACAGGATTCCTGTATTAAACTTCACCTACCCAGAGCTAGAGGGGGAAGTGAATGAATATTTGGAAATAAACTCTTACAAGTTACTGGGACCTTGCTCATATGACACTACAACAATGGTGTCATCATGCACCAAACCCATGCAAACTCCAGCAGACAAAAACCTAGCATAGGACAGGGGAAATGGGCAGCAGGCCCATCTTGACACAAGAACTGGTGGAAGCTGATTACTGCTGGGTGAGGAAGAGCTGATCCTCTTAAAGGAGGGACTCTAGATAGGCTGACTAGACATTAGTGGATGAACTTGCACAGAGGGATGTGGGGAGACACTAACTTGACTTGATAGGCCTTAACACAAATGACAATGCATGAATTCCAGTGGGCATGATGTGCGAGGGTACAAAGTAGAAGGGGGTATAAAGATGAATAAGATGTTTTATATGGCTAACAGGAGCCCTCTGGGCCTGGTACTACCCTCACCTCCCTCTGCTTCCCTGGGCCTGCTTGACCTGCCAGCCTCTCTCCTGCGTAAATCCAGTGCACCCTCCCTGCCTTGACTCCCCCAGCCTCATTCACTCTCCCATCTCCCCTGCTTATCTCTGCTCCTAGCCTGGGTGCTGTCCCATTCCTTTTTTGGCTCCCAGACACCAGGGGAACCACCACTGCTTCCTGATCCTTTGCATCCAGACCAACCCAGTTACTCAGTGCAGTCCCCAGGAGTCCTTGGGGCCTCTTCCTGGCCCCATCTCCCTTTGCATCTCTGGGTAGCATATAACCAGGTTCCAGAGGCCAGCATCTTTCCTGGGCCCTGCTCCCAGGCCAGTCCAATCCCCAAATTCATGTGGAAAAAAATCTTTCCTGGAGGGATCCAGACCTTAGGAGAAAGCCTGAGAGCATCTGATCCTCATCTGACTTGGGACTCAGTGGGAATTCCTGAAGACAAAAGCAATCTGGCCACTCCAATATAAAATCAAAAGAGAGAACCAGAAGCTTAGATGAACCAGCTTTTCATGCACAAAAAGTAAACCAGAAAGGCACATAAAGTTCACAAAAAGAAGCAGACCTAAACTTGAAAGCTTGAGTCTCAATAACATGAAAAACCAAATTAACATATCCCCACCAAATACCAATAGTCTTCTAGAGGAGTACAATGAGAACCCCAAAGAGATAATGCAGGACATGGAACTCAAAAGAACAATTATATACATGATAAAAGATTTCAGTGAATTTAAAGAACACACAAACAAGGTAATCATAGAGCTGAAGGAAGATAGGGATAAACTTCTGAATGAATTCAGAAAAGAGCTAGAAATATTGAGGAATACTCAGGCTGAAATGAAGAAGGAAGTGAAACACTCCATAAGCCAATTATAAACGACAGGAGGAAACCTTACCCATAGGATGAATGAAATGGAAAACAGAATATCAAGACTGGAAGATAAAGTGGACAAACCAGACCACTGATGCAAAGACTATGAGAAATTTAAAAAAAAGCACAAGAATGGAATATGCAGGAATTGTGTGACACCACAAAAAGACCAAACTTACAAATCATAGGCATACAGGAAAGAGAAGAATCCCAAGAAAATGGCATGGACCAGATCTTCAACAGAATCGTAGAAGAAAACTTCCCCAAATTAAAGAAAGACATGGCCATACAAATACACGAAGCATATAGAACACCAAACAGACAGGACCAGAAAAGAAACTCCATGGCACATCACAGTAAAAATACTAAATGTACAGAACAAAGAGACAAAACTGAAAGCTGCAAAAGAGAAAAAAAACAAGTCACATTTAAAGGAAAACCGATTAGGATTACAGTTAACTTTTCAGTGCAAACAATGAAAGCCAGAAGAGCCTGGACAAAAGTATTTTCAGGTTTAAATGACCACAGATGCCAACCCAGATTACTATACCCAGCCAAAATGTCTATTATAGTCGAAGGGGAAAGAAAAATCTTCCATGACAAAAATAGGATGAAGGAACTCATGTCCACAAAACCAGCCCTTCAGAGAGTTCTGGAAGCAATACAAAGAGCTGAAGAAAGGAACGACTATACCCAAGGGATTGTGGAAAGAAATCCAATGAAGGTATAACTGTGGAAAAGTAAAGCTATATCAAGAATGTAAACAGAAACAAAAATGACGGGATGCAGTACACATCTTTCATTAATAACTTTAAATATCACTGAACTCCCCAGTCAAAATAAACTGACTAGGTGAATGGATTAAGAAACAAAACCCATCTTTTTGTTGCCTGCAAGAAACTCATCTCACTTTCAAGGATAGGCACTATCTTAAGGTGAAAGGATGGAAAAAAAAGTGATCGGTACTAAGAAAAAAGCAGGCATTACAGTTCTAATATCTGACAAAATAGACTTCAAACTAAAACTAATCTGAAGAGAAAAAGAGAATCACTTCATTCTGATCAAAGGAAGAATAAACCAAAAAGATATTACAATCATAAACATATAGTCACCAAACTCTGGTGCACCCAACTTCATAAAGACCCAGATTAATACCAACTCATTAATAGTAAGGGACTTCAATACCCCACTGTCTCCATTAGATAGGTCAACAGGGCAGAGACTTAACAGAGAGTCATCTGAATTAAACGAAACCACATATCAAATGGACCTAACAGACATCTACCGAGTAATCCACCCAATACCAAAGGACATACTTTCTACTTAGCACCCCATAGAACATTCTCCAAAATTGACCGTATACTGGGGCACAAAACAAACCTCAATAAACACAAAAAGATTGAAATAATTCCTTGTATTCTATCAGACCACAATGCAATAAAGCTTACAATCAACACCGGAAGAAGCCCTAGTCACAACATGAACACATGGAGATTAAACAACACACTCCTTAAAGATGAATGGGTCAATAGAGAAATTAAGAAAGAAATAAAAGTATTCCTGGAACTAAATGAAAAGGACAATACAATACAACAAAACCCCTGGGACACATCGAAAGCAGTCCTTAAGGAAAGTCTATAGCTCTAAGTGCCTACATCAAAAAATCAGAAAGAACACAAATAATTGACTTAACATTGCAACTCAAGACACATGAAGAACAACAACAAATGAAACCCAAACCCAGCAGACAAGAAGAAATAACAAAAATAAGGGCAGAAATTAATGAAATCCAAACAAAGTAAACAATAGAAAGAATCAATGAATCCAGGAGCTGGTTCTTTGAAAAGATAAACAAGACTGACAAACATCTAGCCCAGTTAACGAAAAGAAAGAAAGTGCACCTCCAAATCAACAAAATCAGAGAAGAAATCCGGAACCATCACAACAAACACCAGAAAGATAAAGAACATTATAAGGGAATACTTTAAAAACCTATATGCTACCAAATTTGAAAACCAAAAAGAAATGGAAAGATATCTAAAGGCATAGGAACCACCGAAACTAAACCAAGAAGAGCTTGACAGCTTAAACAGACCCATAACACAGAAAGAAATTGAAACAGTAATACAAAACCTCCTGACTAAAAACACCCTAGGACCAGATGGATTTACAGCAGAATTCGATCAGACATTTAAAGATGATCTACATCCAATACTACTTAATTTATTCCAAAAGATAGAAATGGAGCGAGAACTTCCAAATTCCTTCTATGAAGCTAGCATCACTCTAATACCAAAGCCAGGTAAAGAAACATACAAAAAAGAAAACTATAGACCCATAGCCTTAATGAACATAGATGCAAAAATTCGGTACTTGCAAATGGCATACAGACTCAAATCAAAAAAATCAGCCACCATGATCAAGTCAGCTTTATCCCAGAGTTGCAGGGATGGTTCAATATACGTAAGTCAATAAACGTCATAAATTATATAAATGGGCTCAAAGACAAGAACCACACGGTCATCTCAATAGATGCAGACAGGGCTTTTACAAAATTCAACATGCATTTATGTTCAAAGTCTTAGGGAAAATTGGACTGGAGCGAACATACTTCAGCATAATTAAAGCCATATATAACAAACCCACAGCAATATCATTCTAAATGGAGAAAAACTGGAAACATTCTCATTGAAATTAGGAACCAGACAAGGCTGTCCACTATCTCCACTTCTCTCCAACGTAGTGCTTGAAGCTCTTGCAAGAGCAATAAGACAAGAGCAGGAAATTAAAGAGTAATAATTGGAAAAGAAGAGATCAAATTATCCCTTTTTGCAGATGATATGATATTATATCTAAGACACACCAAAATTCCTCCAGAAAACTCCTAGAAATTATTAACAATTTCAGTAAAGTAGCAGGTTACAAAATTAACCTACAAAAGTCTGTAGCCTTTCTATATACCAATAACAAGCAATCAGAGAAAGTGTACATGGAAACATTCCCCTTCACAATAGCTGCAAAAAAATATCTCAGAATAAACCTGACCAAAAACGTTATAGACCTTTACAATGAAAATTTTAAATCTTTAAAGAATGAGATTAAGAAAGATATCAGAAGATGGAAAGACCTCACATGCTCGTGGATTGGAAGAATTAATATTGTTAAAATGACCATCCTACCAAAATCCATTTATAGATTCAATGCAATGCCAATCAAAGTCTCCATGACATTTTTCACAGAATTGGAAAAAAACATCATAAGATTCATATGGAAGCACAAAAGACCTCAGATAGCCAAAGGAACTTTGAGCACTAAGAGCAATGCCAGGGGGCTTACTATACCAGATTTTAAGCTGTATTTCAGAGCTATAGTCATAAAAACAACATGGTACTGGCACAAAAATAGACCCATAGATCAATGGAACAAAAGTAAAGACACAAATATGAGTACATTCATTTTCAGCCACCTGATATTTGACAAAGGGGCAAAGAACATTCACTGGAGGAAAGACAGCATGTTCAGCAAATGGTGCTGGAAAAACTGGATCTCCACTTGTAGGAGAATGAAACTAATCCCCTGTCTTTCACCCTGCACAAAAGTCAACTCCAAATGGATCAAAGGCCTCAATGTAAAGCCTGAAACTCTGAAACTCTTAGAAGAAAACATTGGGAAAAACCTACAAGATATAGGTGTAGGAAAGGATTTTCTAAACCGGACATCTATTGCACAGGAAACAAGGTCATGAATCAACAAATGGGTCCTCATTAAATTAAGAAGCTTCTGTATATCAACGGAGGCAACCAGGAAAGTGACCAGAAAATCCACAGAATGGGAGAAAATCCTTACCAGCGACACATCTGACAGAGTTTTAACATCCAGAACATATAACGAACTCAAAAAACGGAGAATCAAGAAAGGAAGTAACCCAATTAAAAGATGGGCTAAGGAGCTGAACAGAGAGTTTTCTCAAAAGAAGTAAAGACGGCTATGAAGCATCTTAAAAGATGTTCAATGTCACTAATAATTATGGAAATGCAAATTAAAACCACTTTAAGATTTCATCTTACCCCAGTAGACTGGCTAAGATCAAGAGAACAAATGATACCAAATGTTGGAGAGGATGTGGGGAAAGGGGAATGCTCATCCACTGCTGGTGGGGATGCAAACTTGTCAACCCCTATGGAAAGCAGTGTGGAGAACTCTTAAAAAACTACAAATCAGCCTACCATTTGAGCCAGTTATACCACTCCTTGGCATATACCCAAAGAATTCGTATTAGCAGAGACACTTGTACATCCATGTTTGTTGCTGCTCTTTTCACAATAGCTAAGACATGGAAGCAACCTAAGTGTCCCTTAATTGACGACTGTATAAGGAAAATGTGGTTCATTTATACAATGGACTTTTCCTCATCAGTAAAGAAAGATGAAATCATGAAAACTGTAGGTAAATGGATAAAACTAGAAACTGTTTTACTAAGTGAAGTAACACAGACTCAGAAAAAAAAATCGATGTATGTTCTCCCTCATATGTGGATCCTAGAACCAAATCCTGATAAGTGAGTATGTATTCAGACATAAGTACAGGAACCAGGATAATGGAAAGGAAATGGAGGTAAAGGAAAAGAAAGAACCTGAGAGAGAAGAAAAATAGATATTGATAAAAACTGGGTTATTTTAAGGGAGGGGGGTGGGAAGGATATATAAGGAACCTAGGGGATAAAGGGAAAGAAGGAGCTTAAGAGAGGTAGAACCATAGGAGAAGGGTATTATTAAGGGAGAAATATGGGAAATGGGGGCAGCATAATTGGGGAAACCATGATGGAGGGGTTAGACAATGTGAGAGAAATAATGTCTAGCTAGTTTTATAAACCAGAGGGAACCATATTAGTCCAACAACCTACTGACAAATTATACATGACAGATTAAGAAATATATGTCTGGGTAAGATTTATATAAGAACAATTTGTCTTTGCCCAAGCTTTATCCACATGGCACACAGTAATTAAAAGTACCAGACTGGTGGAACTAACCTTCTTGGATGTTTAACAAACATACTTTGAGGCCCACAGTAATTTGGTCAGAGGGACATAAAGGACAGTTTTTTCTCCTTGCCCTCCTAGGTTGACTAGTTCTAGGGGACTATGAGCATCTCCCAAAATGTCCTGTAACTGTGGTGGTCAGCTGTCTTCTTCATCAAGAAGGCAGAGGAGACCCAATGAGATGGACTTAAACCAATATCCAGTCTACAATGTGGAAGGTCAACGCAGAGGAAACATTTCCTCCATGCTTCCAAGCGAAGCCAGCCGTGATTGAGAAGGAACTTTGACTTATCTTCACTTAGGCAGAACTGGTAAAAGAAAGGAGTCAGGGGCTCCTCCCAAGCCCATGTGACCCTGAGGAACAGATCCTCAATGACCTTAAGGTTAAAAATAAATTGGTTTATCTGGGCCAACTGTATGGCCTTAAACACCCAAAAGGAAAGTATAACCAAATATTAAAGTGACCATTATATTTCCTTAAGAGTCCATGTGGATAGTTTCCTCTTAATGGCTACATAACAAGAAACAATTCTAGTCTGGAGATACCTTCCTTTGAGCTGTTAGCCAGGGTGACCCAAGAGACTCCCAGATAGTAACCCAGAATAGAACTGGGAAAATGAACAGCAGACTCCAATATTATCTAAAGGAATATTGACAACTGATTGCTGCTAGATGAGGAACAGCTGACCTTCCTAAAACAAAGACCTCTAGATAGGCTGACTAGATCCACCAGATGGACAAGTAGTGGGGAATGGCTGGGGGTGCCGACAACACAGCGGACAGTAGCAGGGATAACAGAGTATCAGGGCTCTAGTGGGGGGAGGGAGGGTATGGGAGGGTGCCACCTGGGAAGTGGGTGTAAAGTTAAATAAGATGGTTTACATTGTTCTGTGTGATATACACACATGCAAAAATGAACAAAATTTTAAGAAATGTATTATATTTGAGGAGGAAGCATAAAAATTTACATCATGTTAATTGGTAGAGGTGATAAACATTACCATTGAAATCTACTCGGTAACTTTATAGACATATAAAAGTGCCAAGGACCCAAGCACGACTGATTATGACTAGTAATAATCAGGTACATACAGATTAGAGACTCATGTGCCAACTTCTCAGGGTTAGGAACAAAAAAAGTGAGTCTTTCTGTAAGAAACAGTATATTTTTAAATGAAATGGAGATCTTTTTTAAAGGTGAAAAACTCATTCAATATTATGCCTTACAGGGCTTATACTGAGTTCAATATTGTATAATTGTATTAATTCAGCTGTGAACCTAGAAACTTGCACCCACTTGTGAAAGAGCACTTTTGAAAGAGCTGTGTCTTTGCTCTGGAAACTGTTATTGAGCATACTAAAGTTCTAATGATATGCTTCTTCTAAAAAAATTAAAAATAATATTAAAAAATGTAGGAAATAGCATATTTTAAAATGAAATGGAAATTTGCAAAGGGTAAAAACTCATTCAATTTTATATCTTACAGGGTTTATACTGAGTTCAATATTGTATAACTGTATTGATTCAACTGTGAACCTAAAAATTACAGCCACTTTGGAAAGAGGTGTATCCTTGCTCTGGAGTGTGTTACTGAATATGTTAAAGCTGTAATGAAATGCTTCTAATCATGTGGTTATTAAATTTCGAAAAAATTAAAAAGTAATAATTCTTCAAAGCAGAAAAAAGATTTTTTATATTAAGTAAACAAAAATTCAAAACAAATTTACAAAAGAACATGTTTAGTTCTAAAGAACTATTAAGGGAGAGAAATAAATACTAATATTTTACATGTTTCATAATGAATATTGCATTCAAATTCCACATTTGCAGTTCTGTAATTTGATGTTTTAATAGAGACAGTGAAATTAGTTTTAACAAATATTAATTTCAGGCCTGCAATTCTCTATCCCCAAGCACGAACTGCATGTGCCAAGTCAGAATCCTTAGCTGAATCATTTGAGGCTCGACAGGTTTCATCCCTATTGACAGTTAAATTTGTAATATGCAGGAAAACACAATCAAACACTAATCTCATTTCCAAAGGACACACGAACTCTCTAAGGGATGAAATCCCCTTCAAATATACTTCAAATGCTATTTAAAGTTTTAAGATAGAAGCTAGGTTCAGCAATCCCCAAATGGAGGCTGTCTTGTGAGTTAAGAGTAACTGGAACTGGAGAGCTTTGTTTTTCTCCATCCAACAACAGTTTCATTTGTGATAATTAGTTTTGACCTGCTGAATAGCAACACAGGCATTTCAACAAGGAATTGTGGGCATATTTTGACTACTTTTAAATTTTGTGTTTTATAAGCGTCTACATTAGTCCAATAGGCTTATGGTCACAAATTATAAAGAACATATACTGTATTTTAAACATAACTGTAAGCTGGCTCCTATTAAACACAGAGTAGTATAACTTCTATATTAAAACTGTTATAAATTAACTACATTATAATTGAATTTAAAATATCAGTTTCTCAGAGTAATACTAAATATTGAACCTGTATAGAACAAGAAATTAGGTACTATTCTTTTATATATTAATATGTTTATGAAGTAAATGTATATAAATAAATATGAATCAGAGCCTGCACTTAAAATATTTGAAATATAATGTCTCTTCAACATATTTGTCTATCAATAGCATATTTATTTTTTTAAAAATAATAAATTGGATAAGTTTGCAGCTTAGCTTAATATTTTTCTATTATTTAAATTATGGCTATATGCCTCATGTACATCCACGCCTCTTCAGTATAACACAAGTTTGGTGACATTAAAATAAAGAATAGCTCCTTTGCTCATTTTTCCATGACCTGTAGGGCATCCCCCTGTTCTATCTATCTTTATGATAAACTTGCACACATACATTGTTTATTCTTTTTCGGTATTCTCATAACCTCTTACTCCTGTTTGAGATTTGGGAGCTCAGTTTTTTATTTTTAAAAAAAGCATTCTCCAAACTAATTTATAGTCTTACATTAAGTCCAAAGAGTATGTAGTCCCTTTACATGACCTTAGCTAACTTGAATTATATTCCTAATATATCATGCCACTTATGAGACATTTATTAATGTCTTATGTATCTTTAAGAACACAACACAATAGGCTCAAAGTTTTATGTCTTTAATTTTATCTATCATGTATACAAAACACAAGAAATTACATGTGGGCCATTAATATGACTCAAGGGGTAAAAGTGCGTACCACTAAGTCTGATGCTCTGAGTTTGATTCCAGAGTCTCAGATTTCTCAGAGGAAACTGACTCCCAAAGTCCTCCTCTGACTTCTGTAGGAACACATGAACTTGCAAGCGTGTGTGCATGTGTTTGCATGTGTGAACACACACATACATATAAAAAGAGTATTCGGCATTAGTTGTCACAAAGTGACTTACAAGAAATATTACAATTACCTTCATTTCAAACGTTTTAATCACGCTCAGTCTTTTGTCAAAGTCAATGACTATGTTGATTTTAAAAAATTATTTGGAAGCCAGGCATGGTGGTACATGCAATTAATCCCAGCACTTGGGATGCAGAGGCAGATGGATTTTTCAAAATTGAGGACAGCCTGGTTTGCACAGTGAGGCCCAGGTCCGCTGTGGCAAAAGGGGGAGCCTCTCTCAAATATACCAAAAATATTTGTAACATTTCATAAATGGATTTATATAGAATGTGTATCTTTTTATTTGGTTTCTTTTGCTCAATATATGGGTGAGATTTATCTAGAGTGTTTTCTTTGCCTTATTACACGCTGTCATATGAATGGGAAAAAAGACATCCATTTCATTGGTGAATGCCACTTTCAAATTGGCATGAGCAGTTCTTTATTTGTATATGTAATACATGTAGGTACACTGTCAGCTTTACATGTTCATATACATATATACATATATATAAGAAGACTGACTCTCCCTCACCCAGTAATGATCAGCTTCCAATAGTTCCTCAGCTAAGTTTGGGGCCACCTGCCCATTTCCCTAGATTTAAGCAGGATTTTGTCTGTTTGTATGAGTCTTGTGCATCCTGTCCATATTCCTATAAGTTCATATGAACAAGTTCCCAATGAGCTGGAGGAGTCTGTTTCTTTATGTACATGCACCACATCATTCTCTTACAATCTTTCTTTCCCCTGCTTCTGCAATGAATCCTGAACTCTGGGTGAGTGAGATTTAATATGATTTTTGTGGTTTATTTTACAATGGATATTAGAATTTTATCTCTGCTTGTATTATATATAATTATCATGAATTTATTGATCTTTCTTTCATATTCTGGATATTTTGTTTTGTTAATTGTATGGGTTCCAAATCTATTGTCTTAAAATCTTAAGTTGTGTCTTCCAATGAGCACAATTTCCTACCTCTACAATAGTCCATAATGCCAAGCAATTTTTAGAGTTGGTTAAATTCTTTTCATTCCCCAAGCTCATAAAGGTACTATCTTACAAAAAAACTGTGTATCCCTTTTAAATATTTTGAGCATCCTTATGTGCATGTGTATACTTCTGGACTCTTATGTATTTCTGTACCCACCCTACACTACTGTAATCATAGTCTATGAATATAGGTTATCCTCAAACTTTTTGTTTCTGCATTTCTTATAACTTTTACATGATTTGAAATCATTTACCATTTTCCACCTTTTTCCTCACCAAAACATAAATTAATACCCTGATGGGAACTTCAATTACATTTTATTGAAATTCTGTATCATATTTAGAAAAATTGGTATCCTCTCAATCATGACTTCTCCAATGTATGTATGAGGATGTTTACCATTGCATTCATTTTTGTCATATATCTTTGTGTGTGTATTTGGTGTCTTTGGTACTTGTAATATGACATTATTGTTTTAATTCTTATTTTTGTTTACATATTTAATTACAATATCAATGATTAGTAATACTTTTATTCCTTTAATCCTCACTGCTGCTTCCTGAGGCACATTCATGAATAAAGGTCTTACATATACACCACTAGTCCAAACTTGGTTTCCTTGGAGATCATCATGTAATCATATTTAAGGGGAAAGTCATGTGTAGAGCCCATGTGCTACCTGTCTGACCTCATTTTTACCTATGCATCCATAGGCATTCGTTCTGTGCTCAAGTTCTCATTCTAGACATCATTTCCTCTCATGAAAATCACACTTACTGCTTTCCTTGTTTAGTATGGGGTGTGTGTGTGTGTGTGTGTGTGTGTGTGTGTGTGTGTGTTTGTGTTCTTCATTCTCCTCCTTATTGTTCATTTCAGTTTCCGTGACGTATTTTTTTGTGCAGATTTAGAAGACTGAAACAGATCCCTATGTCTCACCCTGAACAAAAGTCATCTCATAATGAATCAAAGACCTTAATGTAAGATCTGAAACAGAAACTTCTGGAGGAAAACAGGCAAAATACTTCAACATGTTGTCATAAAAACTCAGGAAATAATAGAATTGACAAATGAGATAAAACGCTGTTTCACAGCAAAATAAAGCAAAATGAACAGAAACACATTGAACAGAAAATCTTTGTCACCTATACAGCTGACAGAAGATTATTATCTAGAATATATAAAAATTCAAACCTTACATACCCCAAATTGAGGAACCTAATTAAAAACAGACATTTCCCAATGATTAAGTAGCAATGACCAATAAACACAAGAAAAGTGCCGAACATCTTAAACCATCAGAGGCATAAAAATTACAACTACACTGATATTATATTTCACTCAGAATGGTATCATTTAAAAATTAGGAAGAAATGCTGGTGAGTTAGAGGGAAAGAGAATCTGAAAGACTGCTGATGGGAACGTAAATTATCTCAGCCACCACGAAAACCAGCAGCCCAGTGTGGTGGCACATACCTTCAAACCAGCAAGTACTCAGGAGGCAGAGACAGGCTGCTCTCCGTGAAACATGAGGCCAGCCTGGTATACATTGCAAGCTCCAGGCAAGCTGGGACTGAAGGGAGACTTTGTCTCAAAAAATAAATAAATAAAAACTAAAAGTAGAACTACTATATAAAACATCTAAGGCACTTCTGGGTATATACTTGAAGGACCCGAGGCCAACATACAACAGAGATATCTGCACATTCATATTTATTGCTGCATTACTCAATAACAAGATCCAGAATCATCCTGGTTTCTACCAACAGAGGAATAGATAAAACAAATGTTGTATGACAACACAATTGAATTTTAGGCAGACATAAAAATAAATGAAATTATGTCATTTTCTGTAAAATGGATTCAAATTGAGATCAATAAATTAAGCAAAATAAGCTACAGTGAGAAAAAATATTGAAAGGTTTTTTTATTTGTGCATCGTGGATTTTATATAGATAAATAAAATCAGAAGTAAGACTGGCAGACTTGAGTAAAGAAAAGAAAATAGACAGAAGAAGGGAAAGAGAGAGGAGAAAGGGGGATGATGTGGAGGAGGAGTATAGAATAAATTATATACTTGAAATAAATTATTTTTATGAAACCCAGCGCTCTGTAAAATGAATATACATGAATTGAAATTTTAAACCCAAAATGACACTATAACTCATATCTTACTTTCCTATTCTTATAAACTGCCTTATTTCTGTAATTATTATATTACCTCCTGTCAGTATATTAGTACCTAAAAGTTCATTTGTTTTCTCAACTCTTGTATCCATAGGACCTATAATACTGCCTGACATTAGAAAACAATTGTTAAAAGTTGTTACATGAATTTTTTAAAACATGAAGAGCATGTTTCTATTTATGTTAAAAGAAGGTAAAATAGAATGTGTAAAATAGTGAAAGAATAATTTATTAATTGTAAAGTAAAATATAAAGTAAAAGTAAGTGGAATATAAAACACGATTGTAGAGAACTATGAAATGTTTTATATAGAAAAAGATGAAAAAACAAGAGTGTGCAGCTCTTTAGGATGTGGTAGTGAAGGAGACTGGAAGGAAGGAGCTTTAACAGGGTGTAATTCCTATACAAAGTCATTCATTTAAGTGAATGGTTGCTAAGTAATGCTAATTTTATTCAGTCAGTTAATTATGATGCAATCATGCAGTAGAACATTTCTACCACTCCCCCAATGAGTCCCCTTCAGCTGCTTTACATTCACTGCACTTCACTGGCTCCAATTCTATGGCATATTTTTAAAGAATATCTCTTATAACTGCCCTGTATTAATCTGCTGGAGTTGCTATAGCAAAATATAAAATGTGTAGATTATGACCAAGAGAAACTCATTTCTAGTTAAGAATGCTGGAAATTCAAGACAAAAGTGTAGATAAATATGGTAGGCAGTTAAAGCTGCTTTTGTTTCATTTATGATGCCTCCAAGCATTGTCAGTATTCTCCAGTTTGTCTCTAGGGTCTCTAAGGACCTTACTCTGACTTATGAGGCTTTTATCTATGGAATGAATTGCTATTCAAAGGCCTCATCTGCTAATACCATTTCCTTAGGTGTTAGGATTTCAGCATATTAATTTGGGGAAGGGGTTGTCATAAACATGTCTTCTACTGCAGCCCTTAATTATTTTACCATGATATTTCTAGCTGTGTGTAATGTAAAATACTGAGTTCAAAGAAGTATATCCCTGAATTCCTAACTTAGGCATTCTGATGGAACTAAATAATTGGGATTGTGTTACCTCCCTTGAAAGTTCACAATGCTAACTTGTGATTAACCATAAGACTAAATTGGTTGTCAAAGTATTTTTATACAGCACAAGGGCCATCATAATATCTATTTTCGTTCTAATTAAACTACATGAGCTGGAAGGGAAAGGGGCTCATGTGCACCCATAGCTAACCAAGGAATTATAGATAGTTGATGGCTTTCTGGGGAAGGGAGAGTTAGTTTTCTTTAAGGTGTAATTCCTGGCAATTCCTCCAATGAATGGACCCAAAAGCAGAAATATATAGGAAGTGAAAACTAGACTCAATAAGTTATAATTGTGATAAATAGTATAAATTTTATATATGATTTTATATGGCAACACTAAGATTAGCCATCAATGAATTTATCCATTGTTGTATTTGGCCTATAAATTGTACAGACACATGCTTCCCATAACAATGAAAGATATTCAGCTCTCTGTTGGTGCTAAGTTTTTACCAGACTGAACGTGAAGAGTAGTTAGAGCAGGAGGTAATATATCGGACTTTATAATAATTACTTCTGTATCTCCTCTTCTTTTTTTTAAGTACATTAGTTCCATTGAGAGGGAAATAATGAGGACCTCATACAATTCTAGCCAACTGTAAAGGCTCCAGCATCACATAGAAAGTGTGAGGGTAATGATTCAACCTATGGATTTAGGAGCAACAGAATGTTGCAGGAATTAATGTATATAACCAACGTGTCTGTCAACACAAAACTGGTTAAATAAATCATCATGTGAAACACACACATATAATGGTGTGTTATTTAGCTTTATGATGGAGATATTGCCATTTTGGTTAATGTTAGTAGTATTCATAGTCGCAGTCAACAATCACTGTGTGGTATGAAATATTTTAAGTATTATCAAATTATTTTTTTTAATACTATTAAATTGGGGCTGGAGAGATAGCTCAGCGGTTAAGAACACTGACTGCACTTGTGGAAGACCCGGGTTCAAATCCCAGCACCCACATGGCAGCTAACAATTGTTCATAACTCCAGTTCTAGGGGATCCAACAGCCTCTTCTGTCCTCCATGGGCATTGCACAACACGGGTACCCTTACTTACATGCAGGCAAAACATGCAAACACATAAAATAAAAAATAAAAATAAAAAATACTATTAAATTACATTAATTCCTTTATCCCAAAATTCCTTCTGAGATGGTGGATGTAAATGATTCCACTTTACATATGGGGGCCACAAATGGATGGGAATATTAAATTGCTTTCCCAAGATGATACAACTAGAAACGAGAAGGAACAGAGCTCAAATTTCATCTGAAAATTGAATTTTTGATCATATATGCTGTCCAAATGATATTTTGATATTCCCATGCCCAAGAAAATTACTACTATAGTCAATTAAATTAAGATGTGCATCTAATGACATTGCTATCCTTTTTTCTTTCATAAAAGCAATTGAAATGTCTGCTCCCTTAACAATTTCCAGTGTGAAACAAAATGTTAAACTATAGCTCCTATGCAGTAAATAGTACTCTAGGATTATTCACCATATATAACAACTTGCATTGACCTGCATCTCCCATTTTCATAAGTTACTACCATCCTACTTTCCATTTTTATGTATTATTCATTTAACATTCCAAATACACATGGTATCATGAAGCACTTCTTGTCTTGTTTTATTTAGCATAAACTCCTCCGAGTTGATCAATGTATCTGTAACTTCCCACACCCAATGCAATGTATTTGTGTGTGTGTGTGTGTGTGTGTGTGTGTGTGTGTGTATAAAATCATGGCCTATGCTTTCATGGTGACAGCATGCACAAGTCCTATGCAAGCTCAAACCAGATAAAAATCCCAGCATAGACATAGAGATGTGGGTAAAAATTCCTCACATAACCTAAGGAACTTTGTATAATTGATGGCTGCTGGGAGGGATAAAGACAGTGCCTTACAGGGATGGGACTCT
This sequence comes from Nannospalax galili, assembly GCF_000622305.1. Classification (NCBI taxonomy): domain Eukaryota; kingdom Metazoa; phylum Chordata; class Mammalia; order Rodentia; family Spalacidae; genus Nannospalax; species Nannospalax galili. The sequence continues at coordinate 5,051,642 of NW_008359081.1, forward strand.
TGGTGGGCCCAGTGGATGGACCCACAATGAAGGACATTTGGGGACAGAAATCAGGCTCTATAGGCCTTTGTTTACTCTTAAAACTAATGTGCCTAATTATGCATTGGTCAGGATAAAGGAAATTATAAGTGGGTGGAGCTGCCTGCCATCATGCTTGACAACCTGAGATCGATCCCCAGGACACACATGGTTGAGAGAACAGACTCCTTTAGGGTTTCCTCTGACCTCCACCCAGGTACTGTGGCCTGCATGCACAGGCTTACACACATATAGATACTAATTTTTATTTAGCGTTAAGGCGTTATTACACGTTATTGTCGTGAATATCCACTGCATACCCCCTTTAGAAGTAATGTTGCTGTTCACTTAAATTATATAAATATCTAATGGAGCTGGATGTAGTAGCACACGCTTTTAATCCCAGCACTTGGAAAGCAGAGGCATATGGATCTCTGTGAATTCAAGGCCAGCCTGGCCTCAATAGTGAGTTCCAGGTCATGTAGAACTACAAGGAGACCGTGTCTCAACAAGACCAAAAACATAAATAAATAATAAATATCCAATTAACTCATGAATATCCAATTTTCTGTTTATCATGAACTTTATTGAATGTACAATTAATAGGTGAAGAGCAAAGAAAAAAACGAATTATTTTCAAAAATTTTACTTTTCATAAATGACAAAATCTCTAACTCACTACATTATGTCACCAGAAGTGTGCTGTACTTGTTTAAAACGCAAACTTTCAAAAAAAAAGTAATTTTTATTTGATGGGATAAAATAATTGGCGTTGAGGGAATCCCTTCATCTTTTATGGCAGGTGGTAGTCACTCATTCTTTAGATATATTGGTACATTTTGGCGTAATTAAAAGCAAAACAAATGAAGTAATTATTATAAAATGACTGGTACTTTCTATCTATGCAGATGGTTCTCTTTTTAACTTTAAAATGATTCACATCCCCTTGGGACAGTACAACAATTAAGCCTGGAGAGTACAGTGGAAACAAAATATAAAGATAGGCTTTTGCTAAATAGACAAGTACTAGATAAAATAGCAACTCTGCCCAGATGGAAAAATGAGCAGCAATCAAGGCCATGTGAACCAAATCTCTTTAGTGTTTAGTGTTCTTTCCTATCTGTTAAGGCTACTCTCTTGTAAACACAAAGACAGATTGTTTTGTTACCTTCTGAACTCATTTGAAGTTGTGCACAACATACTCTACATAATATTTTTTTTATTATTTCCAATTACATTATGTCCATGTAATGAATTGTGAATTAAGATCTGTGCTTGTTGGTATTGATTTTTAAATGGATCAATATCCCAAAGCATGGCTTCTGAAGTCAGAGTATGATGATAGGACATTTGGTCAGTTTCTGTGACTGCAATGTAAATTTGAAGTCTCTCTCTCTCTCTCCCCAAATTTTCTTTGTTCTTGAGAATTTCATACATACATACATACATACATACATACATACATACAATGAAATATGACCATATATATCCCCCATTTCCTCTCTAACTCCCAACATATGTCCTGCAACATATTCCCCTCCCTACTTCATGTCCTTTTTAATAACCCACTAAGTCCAGTTAGTGCTGCCCATACGTGAATGAGCCACTGAAGCAATAGAAACCTAACAGTGGCCAGATTTTAACAAAACAATGATTCTTTGTCCCCTGCAACTGTCCACTGCCAATACCTCCTCAGTAAGATGTATGGTCTGGAAAGCACCTCACCTATATCTGCTGGAATTTGTTTGTTTTGATCTGGTGCAAATCTTGTGCAGCCAGTCATAACTATTTTGAGACCAGTATTGTGAGAGCCATGCCATGTTCAGATGACAGCACTTCACAACACTTCTCTCCAGACTCCTTACTTTCTTTTATGTGTGTTTCAAGAGTTATATCAACAGATTCCTTCACACAGCTGTAAGGGCAAGGTAGTTTCCCCACATTCTGGATGGAATGTAAAAGCACATTAATGTGAATCTCAAAACAAAATAAGCCACTGTTCTGGAGCCAAATTAATCCCAACTGGTTGGAGTGGAGTAAATCAGCTCTTACTAATAAAACCAGTGGTAGCTTTTTGGAGAAAAAAAGAGGAGTAGGAGACAAGAAGCCAGAGCCAGACCGGCAACAGGCAAGGAATATATCTTCCTTTATTCAAACAAGATACAGAGAGAGGTAGAGGCTGTCCGTGGGAACCAAGTTCTACATCTAGACAAATAAATGTGGGGGCGGGGTACACAAAAGTGAGACACAGCTGCTCTTTGTGGGGAGCTGAATTATTGCCCCGGTTTGGTATCCTTGAGGGTCTCTTTTCTTAGACAGGCGGGTGAGTTATCTGTAGCACTAAACAGATAGGTGGACTCCACGGTTTCTCTCAGTCCTGGGAGTGACCAGTTGATATGGCTTGGGCAAGGCCAGGCTTGAGCAAGGCCAGGCTGTCAACTCAGGGACAGTTAGACACTTTAGGGGATTTATGGCTTTCCCTAATGAGGCTTGTGGCTCTTCTACAATTCGCACAATCTATCAACTGGAAATATAGGCCAACAAAAATCTAAGAATTCTGATTAAATATTTAAAATATGAAGACATTAAAAATAAACATTAAGCATCAAAGTACTAAAACCAAACACTAAAATATTAAAGCATTGGAAACAAATATTAGAATATGGGGTGGTCTTAGCTTAATTAAATGAGACACATATAACTTTAAGGCCTAATATGCTAGGAGAGGCTCAGTTGACATATGTAACAGAATTCATCTTATTTGAAATGAGCCCAGAAGTCACCCCTTTGAATCTCACCACTTTTGGTATCTTCTGTGAACCCCGAACACCCACTAATGAGAGATAGTAGACATGGTGTTGTTCCCTTTTGCCTTATTTAATATGCAGATCAATGGCATGTCCAGTCAATCATACATTCATATGTACGTACATACATATGTACATTAAGCATACAGTTTTTATTTGATTTTCTGTGTTGTCACTGACATTTGCTACATGACTAAATCATAACAAATCTGCAGTATTTTGGTAGCCACTTACCTGGTTTTTTCCTTTTTTTCACCAAATCTTTACAAGGTGCTAAAAACTATAGTTCAAAAAAAAATCAAAGGTGGTACTGTATTGGAGGGGGCTAGGGAAGGGTCTCAGTCTGCAGGAATGCCTGATATGTAAGCATAAAGACTGGAGCTTAGATCCTAGGATCTATGTAAAAGAGCCAAGCAAATACCTTGTCTCAAAGGAATACAATGGAGCATAATGGTGCAAGATGTCCAAATTTCTCCTCTGGTCTCTGTGTGTAGACAGACTTGAATACCCATGCACACACCTGCACATACATCACACACATACAGTACACTCACACAAATACATGCTTGCACACACACACACACACACAAACACACACACTTACAAACACATATACAAGCACACAAAAGTTTAGAAAGTGGGATTTCAGTGTGTGTAATAGCCCATTGATAGACCACTTGCCTAGCATGAATGAGGCCCTGTGTTCAAGCTCTACACTGCAAAAATGGAAACTATACAAAACATGCAGTCCAGTCATACCTGTTTTATAGAAATTTACACTTGAATAAGGGAAAATAGGCACAAAAGTATCACCAGGATTATAAATGTGTCTGCACAACAGTCCTTCCACATAGGATGTGATAAATTGTTCATATTTAATTAGCTTCTAAACATCTAGCCTTGCATTTTTCCAATTTATTTCTTACCCTGAGAGCACAATTTATAAAATAAAAATGTGATCAGGTAATTCCTTACCTGAATTATTTATGTATTAGCTACTGATTAAAACAAAGTTTTCTATATGCATTTTAACTGTCAAAATGTGCTTGGGGATGATTGTGCTAGCAGTCTTTAAAAGTCTTTTTAGTGGGTTTTAGGGCCATAATTATTTTCATGATAAACCTAAAATGTTAGATGCCTGCTTTCCCTCCCATCCTCTCAGAAGTGTAGTGTCAGAGATTCTAGACGCTGCCTAACTTGTGATGTGAGAAACAGATTGCATGAAGAAGCAAATATGAGAATCCAGATGTCCTCTGTTCAACCAGACAATTAAAATACTGAAACTTGTAAAAAAAAATGCCAATTGCCTCAGCAAATTAGTTTAGAAAATATTAATTATCTTTCATAAAATATACTTTTATGGTAATATGCAAGGGGCTAATAAATATTCTATGTAAAGCAATAAGTAGTTATATTTCCTAGCTTCTATTTTTAGCATGGCAAAAATTTTAAGAGTATGAAGAGGCCTGGAGGTCTAAAAGTTTGAAAACACGTGCAATGAATCATGCTAAGAGCTTGACTTCTCTCACACTCCTTACACTTGATTACACTTTGCTCCTAACATAACATCACTCTCTATATTCCATATTTTGTCATATGCCCTGCTGTTGATCTCTGCCTCCCCATCTTACTTGATCCCACACAGAAATGAGATTGAAGTAACATGAAACAGGAGGACAGGAGTATGAACATGGGCCCAGATGAAAATTCACATTTTATGTGTATGAGTGTTTTGTCTATATGTGTTTAAGCATACCACACGTATGCAATGTCTGTGGAGGCCAAAAGAGGGCGTTGGATCTTCTGGAACTGGAATTACAGATGGCTGTTAGCCACCATGTGGGTGCTGGGAATGGAAGGCTGGTCCTCTACAAGAGCAGCCAGTACTCTTAAACTCTAAATCACTGCTCCAGTCACACACATAGAGCCCTCTGTTTCCAGACAACAAATCACCCTCCTCTATTGGACCAATTCTGAATTTCAGCTTTCATCTTTCTCTCACTTATTCTCCATCTCTCTCTCATTCTCTCTCTCTTGTTCTCTCTCTCTATCTCTCTCTTTCTCTCTCTCTTTCCCACCCTCCTTCCCTCCCTCCCTCCCTCTTGCTTTTTTTTGGCAGTGCTGGAGATCAAACACAGGAACTTGAGCCTACTGAAATATAATCAGTACAGCTTTAATTCTTCCCTTTTAAAGTTGATTATCTTTTTTTCGTTTTTCACTCCAGGAATGGAATATCTGTATTTTCCAGATTGCTAACAGCCTACTTGCTTCTATCCCAAATATTTTATTTTCTCTCCTGTTCAAATGAGAATCCACACCCTATTCCTTCTCCCCTACTTAATTCTTTCTTCATTAACCTTTCCCTATCTTCAATATATTACAGATTTATCATCCACTCACTACCAAATCATTGGTTTTAGCATTTATTGGCCTAGATAGTTGAGAATTTAAAATCTCTTTTTTCTTGAAAAGGGTTTCCCTGTAGCACCAGCTGTCTTAGAATTTGCTATATAGATAAGGCTTTTGTTGATATCAGTGGTTTCTGCCTGCCTCTACCTCCAAAGTGCTGGGACAAAATATGTGTACCACCACACCAGGCTGGTAGTTTAAAATCTCTTGACCCCAAATTCCCCTACAATTTCTATATGTCTATATGTCTCTACCCAGAACTGGTCAAGATGCAGAGAATAAGAGACTGTGAGTTGCTGGTCTCTAAATGGGACATCTATGTCACATCCCTCCTTCCAGGGCTCAAGGATCATCACAAAAGAGGGGGCAGAAAGATTGTAAGAGTCAGAGGTGGTAAATAATCATAAGGAAAAGGTGTTTTCTGGACACAGCAGGGCAAGTACACATATAAACCCACAACAGTTGTGACATATTCACAATAACTGCAAAAGCTCAAGTCAGACAAAATCCCAACATACGGGATGGAGGTAGGTATGTGTCCCACATCTAGGTGAGGTGCTGTTGACAATTGATGGCTGCTAGGAGAGGAAGAGTTAGCTTTCTTTAAGGGTGTGGTGCCTGGTAGGTCCTCCATGTTCCAATGTATGACTGCATACCCAAGAGCATATAAGCAACAGATATTGGATTATATTGGCATATGATATATAGTATAGCTTTAATGTCAGCTTCACACACCTGGGTTTAGGGAGCCTCAACTGGGGAATTGCCTCTACTGGAATGGCCTCTGACCACGTCTGTGGGGCATCTTCTTGATTACTGAGTGATGTGGGAGGGCCCCACCCACTGTGGGTAGTACCACCCCTGGGCAGGTGGGCCTATGTTGTATAAGAAAGATTGAGCAGGGGCCAGGAGAGCACGCCAGTAAGCAGCATTCTACCATGGCCTGTGCTCCAACTCCTGCTTCCAGGTTCCCACCCTGAGTTGGGCTCCATGATGAACTGTGACCCAGAACCCGGGAGATGTAAGCGAAATAAACCTGCTCTGCCCCAAGTTGGTATTGGTCAGAGTATTTTGTCATAGCAATGAAGAAACAAACTAGGAATATAAAAAAAAAGGATACAACATTGGGTGGGTGAAGAAGGTAGAAAGGGAAGGAGAGTGGAAGAAACAGAATGACAAAAATCAAAATAAAGATCCTTAAGTCTGCCACATTATAGCACACACAGAAAGAGCTGTCTCTGCCTACTGTTTTTCCTTCCTCCCTCTCTTTCCTTTCTGAAATTTCTTGGCTGAACACTTGTTTTCACAAGTTCTATAAATGTCAAAGAACACTTCAGTTTTGCCACATAATATGATCAGTTTACCAGGTCCTCCCTTCATCTGTCATCAATATTTGGTACAATTGATCATGCTTTGCTTTGTGAACTTGATTCAACACTTGCTTCATATTGTCATGTTTTTCTGCTCCTTTGTTTGTCTCTCCTTTTCTTCTGAAAATACATATTGGCATTTACCAGTTGAGGGCACAAAGCTGTTTGGTCTACTTGCTGTATGTACCCTCTCAAAATGATCCTCTTTATTTCTAGTGGTTAATGACTTCCAAATGTAAATATATACTTGTTACAATTTTCTTTAAACTTCAATATATGCATTGTATATATTGTAACCAATGCAGTGGTTCTGTGTTCTCAAAGCCTACTGGATATTTTATGCCTCATATAAATAAGATGGAGCTCTTGATTCTCACATCCCTATCTCTAGCCCTCATTCTAGCAAATGTTATGAACCTTCACTCTTTGTTCCTTCAGATCTTGGCTGAATTTCTTTTTCTCCTCTTACATGGCACTGTGAGAAACACTAGCATCTGAGCACAGGGAGGAGAATAAATGCGAGGGATTAATTTTTCTAGATCCATGTCCAAGAACTCCTGGAGATGTGGCTTCAAAACCAACGATTTTGATAACTTTCACCTCTTCTATACCTTAAAGTTTAGAGAGGTAATGTCTTCCTGCTAAAACACTTCAACTTACATAACTGATGTGTGTTTCTTGTTAATAGATTATCTAATTCACATCAACATTGTGTTCAACTAACAAATGCTTGAGTTTCCACTATATATTTCAAATATATTTTCATTACCAATGTCATTCCCACTCTAAACTCTTTAATTTCTCACATGGATTAGAACAAGAGTTTACTACTTCCCACCCCAAATTCGAATTTCACAAAACAGCCAGTAAAATTATTTTTTAAAAAATAACAAGTTGGGGCTTGAGAGATGACTCAGCAGTTAAAGAACACTAATTGTTCTTGCAGAAGACCTGGGTTTGAATCCCATCACCCACATGGCAGCTAACAACTGTCCGTAACTCCAATTTTAGGGCCTCCAACAGCCTCTTCTGTCCACCGTGGGCATGGCATGACATGGGTGCACTTTCCTACATGCATCCAATACATGCATACACATAAAATAAAAATAACATATTTTTAAAATAAAAAAGTAAAAAATAAAAAAGAAGATGCCACAGCAATCTAAGCAATCTATGTTCATTACCAGATAAATTTAAATTTTATTTTAAGTTTCATGGGAAACTTTTGGAATACTGTAGGCAATGCTTCACAGTGGTGTGCTGGCGTTCTAGAAGCATTCATAGCCAGTTGTTTCAGAGAATTCACACTCAGTCCACCTTATTAGCAATATCCTCACTATAGATACAAGATTATCTACTTCTCTTTATACATTTCCATCTACTTCAATGTCACTTTCACTCCAGTCTGTGTATTCTGTTGTCTATTGTCACTATTCTCTATGGTATTACATAATTTATAAATGATAGAGTTTGATGCTCCAGGTTTCCTATAATACCTTTGTGTTTGTCTGAACTAGATACTTGGTAAGGACAAATTCTCATTTTAAAAACTATCTTGATCACTGCCGAGTGAGGGAGAGTTGGTATTCTTTAAAGGAGTGATGCTAGATAGTCTGATTAGGCTCCAGTGGATGCACTCACACCAAGGGACATCTGAGGATACAAACTTGTCCCTGTAGGCCTTAACATATGTGACAGAATGCATGAAGTGAAATGGGGGAGATATGGAGGGGTACTAATAGGGAATAGGGTCTAAATATAAGATATATTGAATGACATACATTAAAATTCAATAAAATATATATTGTAAAAAAGTTCCAGGAGGGGAAAATCACTAGGCAGTATATCATACATCTAAAACTATCTATAAGGCCAGCTAGATTGCTCAGTGGGTAATGGTGCTTGATAGCAAGCCTGAGTTTGATCCTCAGGACCCACATAGTGGACACAGAAAACACCCATAAATTATCCTCTGATCTCCACATGCATGCTGTGGCACATGTGCTCTCTCACACAATAAATAAGTACATTTCAAAAGGAGTATATAAATGTGCATGCTTAGCTCAAAAGTACAAAGAAACAAAGACTGTCTATAGTTATAGATAGTAAGCTACAAATATTTGAAGACTTGAATCTCCCTCTCCTAGCTTCCTACCACTTCTTCCTCTATGACATAATGGCTGTCCTGGCTCTTGAGACAACTGCTTCTTGGCCTTTCAAATCAGTTCTATTACAGATGAAACTACACAAACATGCATTAAAAGTCAAATCATTGATTAGTATTCTTTGACTTTTAGTTTTCACTCAAACTGTGTTTTTAAGATTTATCTATGTTTATATATTTGATTTTGTTTAGTTTTTGAAACAAGGTCTCATTTAGCCCAGGCTTGGCCTTCAACTTGTGATATACTCAAGGTTGCCCTTGAACTCCTGATGCTCCTGCCTATAATTCTAAGTACTGTGATTACAGCACTGATCTGCCATGCCCACCTTGTTGAACTAAAATTTAAACTGTTTATTCTCATTTCTGTGTATTATGCATTCTTGGAATATATGTTAATTTGTTTACCACATTACTCACGATGGGCTTCAGTTGGCTTTCAAGCTAATGTGCTATTATTTACAAGTTGCTATGAATATTCTTTTATGTATTTTTCTATTACCATTTATATTAGAACTATCTTTCTTCTTTAGAATTTATATTTCTATAGTCAATCAATTTTTCATTATCTTCCAGTTACTTTGAGGGGAAGCCTCTTCTCTTGGTCTGGTATCATCAGCAGTTTACTGTAGCAATTAGAAAACAGGGGCTGTGGAGAGAGAAAAGTAGGCAAGGTGCTTCCTGTACAAGTATGAGGACCTGAGTTCAGATTCTTAGAACACACATAAAAAGCTTGGCATGACAGTGCTAGTTTGTGACTGCACTGCTGGAGTTCAGAGACAGGTAAACCCCAGGGAGTCACTGGTCATCCAGACTAGCTAGGTTTCTGTTCAGTTGGAGACCGTTTCAAAACATAAAGTGTAGAACGTTAGTGTAAAACACCAAACTTCACCACCCTCTAGCTTCCACATACATGCACATATCTGCAAGCACACCGATACACATATGTCCATACATGTAAAATGTATATACATCATATACACCCACTCCCCTTCACACAAAAAGAAAATATAGTCAAATCACCTTAGGGGTAATTTATTCAAAAGTGAAGTTAGCATAATAGTGTCAATTCACAGACTACAGAGCAGGTTTCTTTTCCTAAAATGCTTCAGAAAAGGCTCAAGATTATTTTGAAGGCTATAGACAATATTTTGGTAGTTCTGTAATACCAGTTTTGCTTCATAGAACTAGGTTTGGTGCTCAGTTAAGTACATTAAATTGAATTAAATCTAAGAATATGTGTTCAGAGTATCTGATTAAAAAAAGAAAATTTAGGTGTATCTTAGTGGATCAGTTATTCATTTCAGTGTCCATTTTAAATTCACCAGCTGATTTTGCCTTGATTATATTGAGACTATATTCCTTTTGTAAGGAAGCCCGACAGATATAATAAATAAAAATATAGAAGTGAGTTAAATTTGAACTTCAGCTAAATAATGAACATTTCAGTGGGTGTTATGTCTAATGTAATATCTGAAATCTGTTCTCACTAAAAAAAATACTTGTTTGACAATCAATTAGACAGTTGTTTTCTGTCCACCCCGTACTAATTTTATCAGATAAATGTTTTCAAGGTTTTTTCACACTGTTGGAATTGAGATATTTCTTACATGTTAAAAAGTCAGTTGCTAGGAGGTTCTTAGCTCACCTTCCATTGCTCTTTTTTTTTTAATCTTCATTTCACACTGAACATTTATTTCAACCAAAGTATTAGAGGCTTTTAAAAACTATTTTGCTGTAAGAGGTGCACTTTTTGCTAATCATTCTCTTACAAGTATATTCTCAAAAGTGCATCAATTTCAATCTTCAAAAGAACTGCACGTGGGCCACAAGTTAGCTCAGCTGGTAAAGGGGCATGCCCCCAAACCTGACCGCGACCTGAGTTCAGTCCCCAAGACCTACAGGTGGGAGAGAAGGGGATCGAGAATCCTTCACTATCCAACGTCCACATGTGCACCATGACAGGGTCCCTATAAATAAATGTAATAGAAATATTTTTCAAAGAAAGAAAGCACATGTACCACCCACATTTGTTGAAGCACAGCTATTTTACATAAAAACGAAACAAATTTCCAAGATATCGCGAGATGTGCAACTCGAAGCTTTCTGAACCTCTTCGGCTCCCGTCATTTCCCCGTACGTCAGCGGCTTGCTTTCTCGGGTCTTTCATGTTGGTGCCTGCTTTCAGCTAGCGAGGATTTTCTCGTGACTGTCCGGTTTGAGGGTGAGCCTGCCTTCTTTCCTGCCTTCCTAAGGTTTCTGTTTTGCACAGTTCAAACCCACTAGTGTGAATATCCGAAAAAATGTCGACCCAAGAGAGCAGCTCAGATGGCTTAGCATACTCTGGGTCCAAAAGCCTGCTTAGCCTTGAGGACGAGAGGCTTGATGAAATGGGCGCTGAGGCAGCTCCAGGCTTCGAAGCCGAGATTCAGGATCAGAGTCAGGCCTTGGGTGATGTTGCCGGTGACGGTGCTGCAGTTGAGAGTGCTTCCAACCCTCAAGGTACTGATAGTGATGAAGACCTTGGTTCTGATGGTGACACAGATGATGATGGTGACGAAGAAAAAGAGTCTGAGGCTGAGGCCGAGGCAGAAGCCAAGGTGGATGCTGAGGCCGAGGCCAAGGCCGATGGCGACAGCAGTCACGTTGACATCACTGATTGTGGTGACAGTGGTGACAGTGTAGGCCTTCCAAACCTGGAGGACTCTGACAGTGTTTCCAGCAATGAGCAAAGCCTGCTCTTCTGTAGCATGGAAGCCGAAATCGGGATCCGGGAGAACAGGAATGACGAAGCTACATCTGAGGTACGTGAGTCAAACAGTGAGCAAAATGTGATGGAAGAGGATAGGTCCATAGAGGAATGGATGTCCATGGGAATAACTCCGCTCCCGAGACCTCGCTGCAACATGGTTAATGCCCTTCGGGATAGGCAGCTGGGTTCCAGGCCTCGCTTTGATTATGAGGCCTGTGGTGCAAGAGCGTTTGTGCAGCGTTTCTCCCTGCAACATAAATTTGAAGGCCATGTTGGGTGTGTCAATTCTGTGCACTTTAACCAATGTGGCACCCTGCTGACCAGTGGCAGTGATGACCTGAAAGTATTTGTGTGGGACTTGTTTAATCAGCACCGAGTACTGGACTTTTTTAGTGGCCATAGAAATAATGTCTTGCAGGCTAAATTCCTTCCTAATTGTAATGATTCCGCCATGGTCACGTGTGGCCAGGATGGGCAGGTACGGCTTGCCCAACTATCTTTTGTGCCCACATCCAACGAAACAACCAGGAGATTGGTGAAGCACAGGGGAGCATGTCATAGGCTGGCTTTGGAGCCAGACTCCCCTTATAAGTTCCTTACTTCAGGGGAAGATGGAGTTGTTTTCAGCATTGACCTAAGACAGCATCAGCCAGCTTCAAAGTTGGTGCTAGTCAAAGAATATGACAAGAAAGTGGGACTGTATACAGTCTTTTTGAATCCAGCCAATAGCTACCAGTTTGCCGTGGGTGGGCAAGATCAGTTTGTGAGGATTTATGACCAGAGGAAAATTCATGAGAATGAGAATAACGGAGTTTTCAAAAAATTCTGTCCTCCTCACCTGGTGGGCTGTGATCAGCCAGTATCCATCACTTCCCTGGTGTATAGTCACGATGGCACAGAGCTCCTAGTTAGCTACAGTGGTGAAGATATTTACCTCTTCAACACTTCTGACTGTGATGAAGGGCAATATTCCAAGAAATATAAGGGGCACAGAAATAATGCCACAGTGAAAGGTGTTAATTTCTATGGTCCCAAAAGTGAGTTTGTAATGAGTGGTAGCGATTGTGGGCATGTCTTCTTCTGGGAAAAATCATCCTGCCAGATTGTTCAGTTCTTGGAGGCAGATGAAGGAGGCGCAGTCACCTGTATTGATTCCCATCCTTACCTACCTGTGATTGCAACTTGTGGCCTAGACAATGAGGTCAAGGTTTGGGCACCATTAGCTGCAGCTCCCACTGATCTTACTGGGTTAAAGGATGTGGTTAAGATCAATATGCAGAAACTAGATGATTTTAACTTGCACAGTGCTTCCCTGTTTGACAACCACATGTTCTGGCTCCTCATGAGTCACATGACAGAGAGAAATCCCCAGAGTTCCTGGAGAGGTGTTAGAATTGAAGCTGGAGACAGAGATTTCCAGGAGACTTCCAGCAACTCTGATGATGAAGATAACGAAGATGAAATACTGTGTATGCCATCGTGAAGGCCTTGTGCCAAGGTAAACTAGATACCACGTCGACAGACTGGACTTTAAAAATTCATCTTGATTAGTAGGCTTCTGGATAGACTGGACTTTAAAAATTATGTTCAATTAGTAGGTTTCTGTTTGCCTTATGTTTCCAACAAGTTATAACAAAAGCATTTGAATGTTTCATTTTTTTCTCTTACTTGGTTTCATTACTCCTTAACCCTTACCTTTATATGACTGTAGAAGAAAAATATGCTACCTTGGTTCTCTTGCAGTTAACTAAGAGAGTGCCAAATTTTGATAAAAAAATAGTCATGTAAGATGCGATTCCAGATACTAACAACTGGCATTTTTAAGCTTCAGAAATCTATTTCCAAATACTGTTTTTCTGTTGACATAGAAATTTTAAAATATGTTTTCTTTTGTTCTAAAAGTAAAGCAAAGTAAAAGCAAATCATGGTTTTGTGTCTTGAATGTAGACTTTGTTCACGCATACAACACAAACTTTCACTTTTTCTTTCTGCCAGAGGAAAGGAAGACAGAACAGTTTTATTTCCTGGTCAGACAATTTAACTCTGATAACAAAAAACTTGGGTGCAGATAACTTTATTTTATGTATATGTGTGTATTGCCTGCATGTAGGTAAGTGCACCTGTGTCGTGCAATGCCTGGGGAAGACCGAAGAGGCTGTCAGACTCCCTGGAGCTGGAGTTACAGATAGTTGTTAGCTGCCGTGTGGGTGCTGGGATTTGAACTCGGGTCTTCTGCAAGAATAGTCAGTGTTCTTAACCACTGAGCCATCTCTCCAGCCGCTGTATGCACATTTTCTAAATCTATGTTATTAATGTAGAATTACTTCAGCACATAAAAGGTGGGAAGAAACTAAATTTAATCACTTTTTTAAGTGTTTGGTTTTATATGGTAAGGTCTCCCAATAGCCCCAGCTGGCCTGGAACTCCCTGTGTAGACTAGACTGTCCTCCATCTCACAGAGATCAGCTTGCCTCTGCCTTCTGAACCTGGGACTAAAGGCATACACTACCACACACAGCAATTACTATATTTTTTAATATGCCATTTCAATTTTCTTGAAATGTTGTGGTTAAAAAATGCCACAGGATTACCTTCCAGAGAGTCCTCATATAATTTGGCAGCTAGAAATATATGAATGCATTATAGTTTGAACTATTAAAAACTTTGGAAGAAAAGATGGTTTATATTTATATGTAACCACTTGATGTGGTACTATTATAAAATGTTTTAGATGTCCCTGCAGTGTTTAAAGTTCACTGCAATGGTTCCGAAAAAGGTTGAGTTGCTTTAAAATTACTTTAAGACTTTTAAACTGTAAATTTGGGATAGTGAAAGACCAATTTATATTTAATGTTTTTTATGTTATTGGTATAAGGGAATGCAGAAGATTGCCTTTCCTCAAACTGCCATGAATTATAGCACATTTTCCTTTGCAGACTACTGGTGGCAAATGCCTTTAATCCCAGCACTCGGGAGGCAGAGGCAGGTGGATCTCTGTGATTTCAAGGCCAGCCTGGTCTACATACTGAGTTCCAGGACAGTTGGGGCTACAAGGAGTCCCTGCATCAAAAAGACAAAATAATAATAAATTTTCTGTTCAAAATGAATGTCATGGAACATCCTATGATCTGACAATCACAGGACTTTGAGAATACTTCCTGAAATGTTTATTCTTCCATGGTTACAAGTAAAGGCGCTTTCACAAATTTAGACTTTTGGAATGGAAGATTTCATTTTTTTTTCTTTTTTGAGACAGGGTCTCCCTGTAGCCCCAGCTGGGCTAGAACTTGCTATGTAGATGAAACTAGCCTTTGTGTCACAGAGATCTGCCTACCTTTGCTTCTAGAGTGCCGGAAGAAAAAGCCTGTGCTGCCATGCACAGACGGAATGGAAAATTTTTTGCCAAATTTTCTCTTCACTGAATTTCAATGTGGGTGCTTGGGACTTAGAAGTCTAAAGAAGCCCTTACATATTTAGTGTCAAGAAAGGACAAGAAAAAAAGAAAGAAAATGAAAATGAACTGCAGAAACCAGTCAATCAGCGATTTTGAGGTTTACACTATGGATTTGAAGTAGGACATGAGGGTTGACGAGAGTTGGCCCAGTGGGTCAAGCACTGGCCATACAAGCCTAAGGAGTAGAGTTCAGAGGTGGAGGAGCTTGACAGTACATCTGTGGTCCCCAAGTGTGCAGAACAGAGATGAAATCCCAGGGGCAAGCTGGCTAGCCAGACTAGCCAAACCAATGAGCTCTGGGTTGAACAAGAGACACTGCCTCAGTGCACAAGGTGGAGAGCTAGTGAAGATGCCTGATGTCAACATTGGTTCCTCACATGCAGATGCACACACATGCAAGTGCACCCACACAGTGGGAATATACACACATATACACACATACATAAGCAAAAATAAGACACAAAGAGAAGAAGATTATTAACTAGGATCCCAGGTTTAGGTTATCATGTATAAGGGAATAGTATGTGTACTAGCAATATTATAACACTGAAAAAATTTTCTACCTATTGTTTGCAAACGGGTTTCTTTGTGGAGGATTTTTACTCTTACCAATTTTAACTAAATTTTTTTCAGGGGCCCCTAAATTGACCTGAGATTACTGATGCTTTAACCAGTATTTTGCAAAAAAACAAAATTGAAAGTAGTTGCTTTAAACAAAAAAGGGGCCTAGAGAGAGGACTCAACATTTAGGAGCACTGGCTGCTCTTACAGAGGACCCAGGTTTGGTTCCCAGCAACAACCTTCTGTAGATGGCTAACAACCATCTGTAGCTCCAGTTCCAGGGGTTCTAACACTCTCTAAGCACCTCAGCAGGCCTTTCATGCATATGAAGGCAAAACAGTCATACACATAAAATAAAAATAGATAAAAAGAACTAAATGTTCTCAGAAATAAGGGGAGACACCAGACTCTGCAGCACATACGTCATGTACATTTTTGCTCCTGTGTTGGCTTAGCCTTGTTTTTGTTGGGTATCAGCTAGACCCACAACTACTCCAGGTTCTGTACATAGTTTCCTTTGGATTCTTCATCTCTATGGTAAGGAGTACCTGCTTCTGCAGGGACTCCTCCCCATTCCACACTGACCTGAAGCTACAGAGAGGCAAGAGAGATGAGCATCAGTTCCAATCTTCTTCCTGTTGCAGAGAAACTTCTTGTCTCCACATTGATGCTTGCTTCCAAAATGTCATGTCCTTCCTTTTCTTCTTCTTTTGCTGATTTCAAGTTCCAGTATCGGAATCAAAAACAAAAATCTTACTAAGCCTGCTTAGCCAGCTACTACAATTAAGTAAAGTTTAATCCCTATTGTAAATGCCTTTTGAATATATTTCACCCACTGTATTTCTTTTACTCTGATTGAACCTTGAGCTGTGCAACCTATTTTTCCCCTCCATGCTGTAGGAAATAGTTAAATGGAAAATATATGTGGCGCACACCTGTAATCTTACCAGTTGGCCCATGGAAGCAGGCAGGAGGTTCTTGAAATCAATGCTAGACAGCATGGAATAGATATACAGTAAGTCCCCATTCCCAAACAAAACAAAAACATATTTAGGATTTTATAGATTGAAATAGGTTCTGGGAGATGGTCCAATTGGTAAGAGCATTTGGCTGTTCAAGCATTAGAACTGGAGTTCAAACCTCAAAGAGCATTACAGGCAGAAACGTGATGCCCCTCTCTGGCCACACTATGCACACACATGCATATGTATGCATACATTACACATATATCACACACATAGAGTGACACAAAGAAATGAAAAAAAAAAAAAAAAACTTCTGGTGGGCTGGAGAGATGGTTCAGTGATTAAGAGAACACACTTCCTCCAGAGGACTAGAGTTCAATTCCCAGCAACTATATTGGGTGGCTCACAACCTCTTGTAACTTCAGCTACAAGATCCAGTGCCTCTGGCTTCTGCAGGAAACTGCACTCATGAACATAGCCACACATAGGCACACATAAATAAAAACAAAATGAATCTTTAAAAACTAAAGGTATTACAGTAATTCTTCAAAATCTTGCATGATTTCTATAGTTTTAATTTGTGATTATATGGGTCCTATTATGTTGAAGGAAATAGAGAATACGACTACGTTTTCTGTGAGGTAGTGGGCAAAACTAACTTTTATTCCAATTTAATAAGCAGAAGAGTTGCATTTTTATGTAATCTTACAAGACACTATTTTGACTCCAATTTGGAATCTACAGGAGAGTTTTGGGGAGGTCCTCATGGCCTTTAAGCAATATTATAATTGTCTCCTAATTATATACAGAATTTAGCTACATAAAGTTGTAACAGATGCCAAACTATACTTTAAAAAAAGACATCTACTGGCAGTCTTTCTTTAAAAAGACAGGTGTAAAAAAGAATAGAGATGGGGAAAAAATCTGTAATAGAGTATAATTGCTAAATAGCAGGTCAGAAAATGTTTGGAGAGTTCTGATCATCCTGCAGTGACCTTCGCCAAGGCTCATTCTACCATGTTGGAATTGAAAGAATAATGTAGAATAATGTAGTGCGATCACAATCCTGTGATCACCTCTATGAACATCCACTATCTTAAATTGTCACAACTTCAGCCTCAAAAATAAAATAAGAGGCTTAGATTTTCAGATTTAAATACGCATATTATACATTTTTATATTATTATATTATGCATACATACTTGCTGGATAGTGAGACTTTAGAGATGGGTGGGTCAAGTTCACAAGGAGACCAACATACTATTATCTTTTAATATTTCTAAATTAATTTCACTGTTTTAATTATTTTCTGTGTGTGTTTGTCTGTGGGTATGGCACCACAGTTCAGATGTGGAACTCAAAGTACAACTTGCAAGAGCTATCTCTCACCAATTCTCAATATACTATTTTTATTTTTATTTTTTATTGATTCTCTGAGAATGTCATAGAGTGCATTTTGGTCACATTTAGATACCCTCCCTCATCTGCACTCTTACCCTATGATGCCCTCCACTCATTTCTTATTCTTAAGTGACATTTTAAGGAAAACTAGGTTCTTTGAGTGTCTCCATGAAAGGAAGTTTGGAAGAGATTTACTATGCTGCTTCAGTTAAAGTACTACTGTTTTTTTGTTTGTCTATTTGCTTTGCTTTTTTTTTTCTTTTCTTTTCCTCTTTTTTTTTTGGCAGGGGGCTCTTTTTTGAAACACGGTTTCGCTGTAGCCCCCAAGCTGGCCTTGAATTCACAGAGAGCCTGCTTCTGCCTTCCAAGTGCTGGGTCTACAGACATGCACCACCACGACCAGTTTAAGTAGTACTTTTTAAAAATTCTTACTGAGCTTTTGTAATTTCATACAAGAGTTCTTAATCAAATTTAGACCCCCCCTCCCCCACCCATACCCCCTTATTCCCCTACCAGACCTCATGTATTCTGTCACACATGTTAAGTCCCATCCAGTCAAGCATTTGTACCCAGATGCCTTTCACTACAAAATTCATCCACTGGGGTCTAGTCGGTCCATCTAGAGATGGTAAGTAAGGCACTTTCCCTCTCCCAGTAGCACTCAGTCTCCAATGATTCTTAGGCCAGCCTGCTGCCCATATCTGTCCTCCCCTCCTGGCCCTTGTTTTATTGATTTGGCATGGGTCCTGTGCTGGATGCCACAATTGCCACATGTGCAAGCTCCCGGTGGCCTGAAAACCTGTGCTTCCCTGTGTTCATGAACCAGCTCTGGCTGTTATAATCTTTCTGCCTTCTCTTCTTCAATGGTACTTGAACTTTAGATGGGTGAGGTTCAATATAGGAGTCCCATCCAAGGATACACACTCTGCAGTATCTTATTCTTTAAAACTTGGGTGGTTGTGGCCTTCTGTGTATCTCGCTTTGTTGTATAAGGAAGCTTCTGGTGAGAGTTGAGGGATGCATTAGTTTCCTCTCTACCCTTCGTTCTACTATCTTCCATGAGCCTCAGGGGTAGGTTGAACTGTAGATTTGTCACCTATTACTGGGCATCTCCCAGACATATATTTTCGGTGTCTGACCAGTTGTGAAATTCTGCAGTAGCCTCCATCTGTTGCAAAAAAGAAGCTTCTTTGGTGAGTGGTATACAGTATACTTGTCTGTAAATATAATGATCCATATTTAGCATATGGCAAGAAATTTCATTTTTCTAGAGCTATGACAGGGTTAGGGTTTTCTCTAGGACCTATGTCCTCTTCATCCATGTGTAATTGGCTGAGATTTACAGTGCCACCTGTGAGTTCACTCCCATTGAGAGGGCTTTAAGTCCAATTAGATGGCTGTTGATTAAGTTCCAGATAACAGTACCATGACTACACCAGTACAGGTAGTTTGCTGTGCCAGTCATTATGATTATTAAGGTTTAGGGCTGGGTTGGAACATTGATTGACTTTTTTTTTTTCACTTAGCAGTCTACATGTATCTAGTATCACGAGAGTTAAATTTCAGGTCGAAGGATTCTAGGTCACTACCTGCTCCCCTCCTCCAAGTCCTGTATCCAAAATATGTCCTGTTTTCAGCAGTAGGGTCTTATCTACTAGTTCTGGGAGAGGAGATAACCAGGAGCTTTGGAAATAGCCTGTGTTATTTGGTACTCTCCTGGACCATTCTCACCAAACACTCAAAAGCAGCTAGCTCTCTTCTGTCCGACATTGTGTTCCTTACCAAACAGCCCCCAGGCATACACATGCACTTATGTTTAGGCACTGTATATTTCATGGTATTTCAGCATCTGGGTTCTCTAGCCCCCTGTGGCTCATTCCTCATTATTTTGACTTGTATTTCTTCATTGTATTTCACATTATTTCTCTCGGGCTTTAGCACTCTCTTTATCTCTAGTGCTGTTCTATATGCAGTCATCTGTGGAAATTAAAGATATATTGTCAAAGGTATAATCAAATGTAATCTCTCTATTGCTCTTCATAGAAAACATGTTTAATGTTTAAAAGGAGAGAAAACTTATTGTCACAGAATTTAAATATACTCTCCAAAATTATTCAACTAAGATGGACCTCAAGTAGAATTTACAAATATATTAATCTATAAATCTAAAATCATTTTGAAGTAATAAAAAGCTCCAAATTGCCAAAAATTCATGGGAAAGTGTTTAACTAGTTTAGCCATAATAATACTGGTAATCTTTATTATGTAAGAAGAAATAATTCACTTCCCACAGATTTTGAAGTCTACTTGCTTTGTGATTTCTGCTTAGTAACTTTCATTATTCCTGACCTTTTGAAAATTTCCCTTTTTTATCACTTTCCTACTGTTTAGCTCAATGATGTCTTTCTGCTAAGTTGCTTCCAATAAAAATCTAATAAAAAGCATATTGAAATAAAAATGAAAAAAATTAAAGTACAGCATTTAGTAAATTCCAAACTGAAAGAAATTTTCTTAAAGTGAGATGTATCACCAAATTAAATTGCAAAGTACTTAATACTTAGGAGTTGTGTAAAATATCCATGAATACCTTCTTTTTTTAAAACACTGATCATTTAACACAAAACATCTGTTTGCAAAATCCTGTTAGAATTGCTGTAGAAGCCAGATTTATGTTGGTTGAATGATATATAGGGGGGATGGCATATAAAGAAATCACAAGAAGTTTTTGTTGTTCTTGTTGGATTTTTGTATAAACGAAAACAAAAATGGATAGAAATAGATTAAAACACATTGTATGAAATCATCAAATAATAAGAATCTTATTTTTAAAAAGAAAGTAGGAATGATTCTTGAATTAAGAGAACACTGTTAAACTATAAAATGGACAGTATTTGGGGATGGTGATGTGTCTCACCAAATAATGGTGCTTGCTGCCAACCTTGATGACTTGAGTTTAATCCCTGGGATCTACATGTTGGAAGGATAAAACTGACTCCTGCAAGCGTCCTCTGACCTTAAAAAATGAAAGATATTAGAAAGAATTATGTTAATTACAAACACCTAGATATGGAAGAGGATTTATGTTGTAAAAAGTGGAAACATTCTTGATTCAAACCTTTGATAGTGAGATGGGTCTAGAAAACAGTAGATGAATGGTCCTTTCAAGGGTCAAGCCAAACAGTACAAATTCAGAGAGAAGCTAAGTTGACAGGTCTGTCTGGAGTTTGTGTGGAAGAGAGTGATGCTGCTCCCTTGACTTTCCACCAGTACATGAGGTAAGTCCATTAATTTATATCCCCAATGGAAGGGAATTTTATAGTTTTAGCAAAGCTGAGACTTTATCTCAATTGCAGTGTCCCTGTATAGCATTCATCAGGCTCTGATCATATATATATTTCACATCAGAGGAAACCATTGGACTTAATGTTCTCAGAAAATAAAGAATGAATTACCTGGAGAATTGAGAATTGAACTCTTTTCAAATAATTTAGAGTTTTTAAAAATACTATCCTGAGCTAGAGAGATGACTCAGCAGTTAAGGGCAATGGCTGCTCTTGCAGAGGACTTGTGTTTTGTTCCTAGAACCCACATGGCAGCTAAAAAACATCTGTTACTTCAGTTCCATGGGGTCTGACACCCTCTTTTGGCCTCTACCAGCATTGAACACACAGGTACACTCACATACATGCAGGCAAAACACTCATACACATTATAAAATATCCTCATTCACTTCACTAGAGATGTGGAAGGGCCTGTGTTTTATTTAGATAGCAGGCATTATCTGATATTTCCACATAATGTAAAATGCTCAATTAATATTAAATATTCACTTAATATTCAATCTGGAATTTGTGCTGTTCCCTAACATCAAACCTCTGTTATTAATCCCAGCATAGACATGGGGAAGTGGGTAAGGAACTGCAACCCCACCTAAGGAACTTTTGACAATTGATGGCTGCAGGGAGGTGGAAAGACCGTGTCTTACAAGGATGGGACTCTTGGTGAGCCCAGTGGATGGACCCACACTGAAGCACATTTAGGGATACAAATCAGACTCTATAGAATATATTTAACATATATATATATATATGTATATATGAGAATAGTGTCTAATAAAATAAACCTGGAGAGGGCTGGAGAGATAACTCAGTTGCTTAAGTGCTTGCTTGCCTTTGCAAGCATGAGGCCCTGGGTTCAATCCCCAGAACACACATGGGTTCTGGGTGTGATGGTACGTGGTTGTAATCCCAGGTCTGAGAAAGCAGAGGCAGGAGTATTCCTGTCCACCCATTCAAGCCTAATCAGAAAGCTCCAGGTCTCAGTGAGAAACCCAGTCTTATCCTCAAAGGAAGACACAGACACAGACACAGACACACACACACACACACACACACACACACAGAGACAAACACACAGACACACACACTCACACAAAAATAAACTTCACAAACTAGTGCCCCAGTTAACTGAATATCAGTGTGTTTTCAGGAGCAGAATGAAGTCTTATGACGTAACTAGGAAAGGGTAGAATTTTCCCTTGAAATGGGAAGCTATGTTAGGGAATTATTATGTTACAGCCAGCTGAAAGACAAAGACAGCAAGGCTATTGTTTTTATGTTTTAGTGTAGGAATCTCATGTGAACATTTTGCAAATAGTGCCTTTGTTAAACTTTCACCCCTTTATCTCTCTTCATTTCCTAACGACATATTCTCATATTCTCTAAATATTCATCATATTGCCTCAAGTAATGATTATTTTTCCTGTTGTGATATTTATACATGATATTCCTTTCTACTTTTACTGGGATCTCCTGAACAATGTTGAGTGGTAATGGGGTTAGTATACATATTTGTTCATTCTTAAGCTGTGTTTAAAAAAAAGATATTTAATTAGAATTAATTTGATTATGTTACAACGTAGAAACTAAAGACATATCAATATTTGAATTTTTCATTTAACCATGAGAGATATGAGGATGCAAACACTGTGCTCCCCCCAAAATTGCCTTTATATGCATCCCACTCATCACAGTCCCTATCACAGGGAAAATTATTACTCTTCATTTTATAGGATTATAGATTAATTCTGCTTCTTCTTGATCTTCATATACATGGAACCATATATTGTGTTTTGTATTTTGTCACTCAGTACAAGAGGCAAACTAATAGTCTCTCAAAGGACAA
Source organism: Nannospalax galili (assembly GCF_000622305.1). Classification (NCBI taxonomy): domain Eukaryota; kingdom Metazoa; phylum Chordata; class Mammalia; order Rodentia; family Spalacidae; genus Nannospalax; species Nannospalax galili. Next base: position 5,074,724 of record NW_008359081.1, read on the forward strand.
CTTTAAGCAAAGCTGAATGAAACCATCCTTTCCAGCTGAATTTTATGGCTTTGCATCAGCTGGAGAAAAATGAGACATCTCCTTTCAAGATGAAAATGCCAGAAAAGTGCATTTTGTTTCTATTAACATTTTATTTTTATACTGTTATATACAGAGAAATTGATCCAGGCATGGTGGATGTGCCTCTAATCCCAGAATTTAGGAACTAGGGGCAGGAGGAATTGGAAGTTCAAAGATAGCTTTCAGTTCTTGGAACCCTAAATGTGAAAGGAGAGAAGAGACACCAAATTTTTTCCTCTGACCTTCAAACTTGTGTTCTGGTGTGAGCGTGTGCATGAGCACAAACACACACACACACACACACACACACACACACACGCACCAATCGTACACAAACATACAATAACAACAAACCATTTAAAAATGAACAATATTCTTAATGAAACACCCAATGTGTTATGCATTTTACATTATGTTACAATGCTATACATGATAAATCACATAATGTTCACATCAGTTTAGATACACTGGTGTCCTGAAATTTGATGATTTTTTTGTGGTGTAAATTTATTGATGAAAAAACTGGATTCAGATGCTGTAAGATGAAATTCTGTAAATATTTGGTAGACCCCTTTGATATAGGCTACAGTTAACTCAATTATTTGTCAGTTTTTGGTAATGGCTCCAGATTTCTACATCTAGGCACAAATGATGCTGGCTGGAACAGTCCAATAGACTGGGATAATGTGTTTTCTCTTGTCCCTAGATGTACTCCAGACTCTGTCCATAACCAGGTATGTTAAAAGGATCTGTTAGAATGTGCCCTCTATTAGGTTTCACCTGCTCCACACTAGGTTCCAGAACATACTCTTGTGCTCACTTTCCTGGGGTCTATACTACATTATGCTGTCCAGTATTAGGATGGTGTTAAGGGAGACCGAGCCTTGGCTATCTAAGCTGGCAGGAAACTGAGTCATACCTGAAACAGCCACAAAGACCTGCAAAAATTTGGAGATTTACCAAGGCCTACCTTACAGATATCAATGATATAGGCCCAAACCTACTCTAGCCCACAGGAATACAAGTGTCTGCCTAGTGTTAGAACATCAGTACGCATTAGCTGACAATAGCTATGCTGCCCATGGTTGAACGCTAGGTGTTGGAGCCTGTATTTTGGACACCAAAGCTGGAATTTAAGCCGGTCTCATCTGATTTTCAAAGACAGGCTCAAGCGGCAAGATTTAGGCAGTTGATGACTACTGAGTAGTGACAGTCACTTTTCTTTGTGAGGGAGGCCACTGGTTGCTAAGGCCCAGTGGATGACCACTCGCCGATGTGCATAAAGGCAGCAGTAATTGGACTCAGTGTATTATTAAAAAATATATGAAGTTCAGAGGGATATATGCTGAGGGCTCAGATGTAGTCGGAAGGAGGGAACAGTGGAGATAAAGTCAAGATATATAATATATATGTATGAATTTTCCCACCTTCAACTTCAAGCAGTCCAGTGCAGTGAGTAAAACTGTATGAGGGAAGGAGAGAAAGTTCAGTCAAATCTTAGACTTGAAACCCATTTCAGCCTTGTCTTGGGAAGTCTCAGTGTTGGACAAAGTCTCTTGATACCAATAGCATTTACTGAGCCATCAGAAACACATTACATCAGACAGATGACTGTGGCATGAGCCTGAGACCTGTGTCTTAGTGAGTCACACCTGAGTTTCACCCATATAATTTCTTGCCTTGGAGTGGGCCTGAAGTTCACCTGCCCTCTTACATTCTCTGGTGGGATTTGAACTGGGTGTTCTTGGGCAGTAACCACAGCTATTGTGTGTTCATACCTCATAACTTTTTTGAGACAGGGTGTCACTGTGTAGATCATTCTGGCCTCAGACTCAAACATAACTACTTCCCTGCCTCCAAAGTGCTGGGATTAAAGGAATGTATTGCCATGTCTACCTAAATACTTATTATTTTTAAAAATATTTTAGTTATTATTTTTATTTTATGTGTATGTGTGTATTGCCTGCATGTGGGTAAGTGCATCCATGTCGTACAGTGTCCACGGACGATAGAAAAGGCTGTTGGATCTCCTGGAGCTGGAGTTACAGACAGTTGTTAACTGCCATGTGGGTGCTGGGATTCGAACCCAGCTCTTCTGCAAGAACATTCAGTGTTCTTAAGTGCTGAGCTATCTCTCAAGCCCCTTTTATTATTTTTAACTGTGTGTGTCTGTGTGTGTGTGTGTGTGTGTGTGTGTGTGTGAGTGTGTCTGTGTGTGTGTATGTGTGGTTATGTGTATATGTGTGCAGGTGCCAAAGGAGGCCAGAGGCATCAGATCCCTCTGGAGCTGGACTTGTGAGCCACTGGACATGGGTGTTAGAAATTGAACTCAAGTCCTCTGCAGATCAATACACACTTTTAACCACTAGGCCATCTCTCCAGTCCCTGGAAGAGAGTCTTTGATACTACAATCAAGTGTCAGCTGGAGCTGCAGCCATATCAAGGCTCAAGTGTGGAACTGGCTGCTTCTGGAAGTCTTCATGTTCCTATTGAGCGGCCTTGAATCTTTATTAGTTACAGACAAAAGTTCCATTTCAAATGGTCCATTCCATAATTCAGTTCACAACTTAGTGACTGAATTCCCTGGAACAAATGAATGAATGAAAGAATATGAAAAATGGATGCTAAACATTTTGTGAACTTTCTCTCTGAACCTAAGACCTTTGTTACATTCTATGCAATGAAAGTGAGTCAATAAACCCGACACAGATTCAAAGGCATGAATACCAAGAGGAAGGCACCATTTCGGTCTATCTTAACGACTGCCTACCACAGGATCATAGCATGTTTTGATTCATATCAAAAGCATTTTGAAGTGCCAATGAGATGGCTCACCAGGTAAAACTGCCCACCACCATGCTTGAACACCTGAGTTCAGTCCCTACCACCTACATTGTAGATGGAAAGAACTGAATTCCACAAGTTGTCCTCTGACCTCCACACACAGGCTGTGGCACATGTATAAATAAATAAATAAATAAATAAATAAATAAATAAATAAATATACTGGGGTTGGAGAATGGTGGCTAATAACTGTTCCTAGAAGTCTGGGGATTGAGCTCAGTTTGTAGAGTGTTTAACAAATAAACAAATAAACAACTAAATGAATAAATTTAAATATTTCGAGGGCTGGGGATTTAGCTCAGTTTGTAGAGTGCTTAACTAAGATGTCTGAGGCAATGGGTACAGTCCCAAGTACTGCATTAAATAAGTATGTGGGTGCTCGTAGTCCTGACACTTGGGAAGCAGCCATAAGAGGATCACAAGTTCAAGGTCATCTTCAGCTGCATAGTTTTAGACCAGCTTCCAGACTGGACATTGACACTGTCTCAAAACAACAATATGTGGGTGCTGATAAAATCAAAATCAAAACAAAACAAAAAACTTTGAATATTGTCAAAATCTTAGCTATTTAGTGTGTTTAAATCTTTGAAGGAATCGTGGCACATATACAGTAAATGAACAAGTGAGTAAATAGGCAACAACCAAGCAAACAGGTAAATGAATGACCAAGAATGCAATTTTTTGGGTGTGGTGGCACACGTGCTTTTATGTCTAAGAGCTCAGAAGGAAGATACAGGTGGATAGGTCTGAGTTTGAGGCCAGTTTGCTCTACATAGTGAGTTCCAGACCAGCCAGGGCTACATAGTAAGACCCTGTCTCAAACAACAACAACAACAAACCAAACCAAACAAAACAAGAAAAGAACACACTTTAGGGGTTGATGAGATGGCGCAGCTGGTAGACACTACCACCAAGCCTTGATAACATCAATTTGGTCCTTGGGATCCACATACGGGGTTTCAGAAGTAACTCCTGTATGTAATCCTTTGGCTTCCACACAACATATACTCCAACTCCAAAATCAATAAATGTGTTTTTTAAAGGCTTACTGCTTTCAAAAATTTATTTACTTATTTTAATTTTGTAAGTATGAGTGTTCTGCCTACATGTATATAAGTGCACCATATGGTGTGCAGTATTCATGGAGGCCAGAAAAGGGTGTTTTTTTCCCTGGAACTGAACTTACAGATGGTTTTGAGCCACCATTTGGATGCTGGGAACTGAACTAAGGTCCCCCGTGAGAGTAGCCAGTGCTTTTCATTTCTTAGTCTTCTCTCCAAGGCCATAAGTTTTTAAAATGTATTTTATTATTTTTAATTTTTCTTATAAGGGTATTGCCTGCATGTGTATAAGTGCACCCATGTCATGCAATGCCCACAGAGGTCAGAAGAGGGTGAAGGATTCCCCTGGAACTGGAGTTCTACACAGTTGTTAGTTGCCATGTGGGTTGTGATAACTGAACCTGGTCCTCTGCAAAAGCAGCCAGTGCTCTTAACCATAGAGCCATCTCTCCAGCCAGAAGCCTTTCTATAAAGATAGATTTCTAAGCTATCAGCTAGCTGTTTGTGATTCAACTATCTTGTGTCTATTTCTTCAGTTGTGATATTACCTGTCAATAATTATTATAAATATTATTAAATTTTTTAGTTGTAAGTGGCAGTTGAATATTACTTGGTATAGCATTTGTGAAACATTGCCTTTAGTTGTCTTTTTTCTTTTTGATTTTTGTTGTTGTTGTTTTTGTTTTTCTTTTCTTTTTTTTTTTTTTGAGACAGGGTCTCCCTGTAGCCCCAACTGGCCTGGAACTCACTTTGTAGACCATGCTGGCCTGGTTCTCACAGCTTGTCCCTGCCTCAAGTGCTGGGATTAAAGGTGTGCACCACCACCCCCAGCTTTTTCTGAAATGGCATCTCGCTTCATAGCCTACTCTGGCCTGACGCTCACATGTAGCCTATGACATTACACACATTCCATAAAGATTCCTTGTGTAAAAATTAAATTTTTTTGTTTACATTAAATTTGAACTTTTTTTCTTTTTGGTCCTTTTGAGACAGGGTCTCCCTGTAATCCTAGCTATCCTGGAACTCACTATGTAGATCAGGCTGGCCTTGAACTCACAGACATCTGCCTGCTTCTGCCTCTCGAGTGCTGGGATTAAAGGCATGCACCACTATAATTTTTAAAAAGTGTAATTCAGTATTCGTTTTCAGAAATGACCATTGAGCATAATGTAAAATAATGCAGTTTTTTTTTATTTTGTCTTGCAATACTCATTTATGTTGTGACCAAATAGTGCCATCACCTAACAAAATCTTCCTTAAAGCAGCACCAAAAGCTACAAAGAAAATGACAAGATACTTCTTCTCATGAAAACACAGGTCCAAATGAGTATTTGTTAATCAGAGTTAGAGAATAAGGTAAGGGATGTCAGCTTTATCCAGAAACAAAATTCCTCTTCTTTCTGAACATAGAGTCAAACTTAATTTCCAAGACTTCTTTTCAGTTATGAGTGACCAAAGACTTAAGTAGACGCCCGTATTCTGTGTTCAGATTTAGCCTGTAGAAACTTACCAATTGCACTTTTCTATATTCTTTTTGAAATTCTCATTAACCGGGATAGAGATGAACACGGCTTATAAACAGAAAGGGTCCTTCCTACCTAAGGCCTCATGACATTCTTCATTTCAACCTGCTGTAGTAAAGGAATGACTTTTACAATATGGATATAATCTGGACTACGTTTTTTTGTGTTTTTTTTTTCCTAACCTTGCAAGCAAAAATTACTGTTATAATACAAACTCCCTGAACCATGTGTTCCTTTTATCCCTTAGGCCCCTCCTTGCCTTCCACCTAAGATAGTGTAAGACATAGTATAAATTTTCATATGCGTGCTTTATTTATCGAAGTGTTGAAAGCAGCATGCCTGTCTCATTGCAGGTAATGAAAGAAATAGTTTTTTGTGGTGTGTGTGTGTGTGTGTGTGTTTGTGTGTGTGTGTGTGTGATATTCTAGGTCTAAGGATCAAATAGCAAAATTCTCTGATAAGATAAAGGTGGGTCTTATCTTCTATTTCCCATTTCATGCCGAAAGTGTTGTTTCAATTAAAAAAAAATGAGCAAAGCCTTTCTGGGGACACAGTTTCTCTCTCTCTCTCTCTCTCTCTCTCTGTCTCTCTGTGTGTGTGTGTGTGTGTGTGTGCGTGCATGTGCTTTGACAGGGTCTCTCTAGTCTCAGCCAACCTGGAAGGCTCTATGTGGACTAGTCTGGCCTTGATCTTGCGGAGATCCCTCTGCCTCTGCCTCCTGAGGCCTGGGATTCAAGGTGCCGCCCCACCATGCCTGCCTTTCGAGGGACACAATTTTGATTGACATCTGAGGGCACGGCTTGGCAGTTTGGGTTCACCATTGGTGTTATGAATTCCAAGAGGCGGGCTGTTAAACTTCTAAGCAACACTATAACTGCAGTGCCCAGTGTGAAAAAGAGGCCATCTTCATCGAACTCACAGATCGGCAGCCAGAGTAGTACAGAGGGAAAAAGAAATTATTGGGCTTTCTCAGCCATACTCAAGTGTAAGTGATATGATAACAACACAGACTTACTTGGTAGCTGCTATACTGGAGTGCTTAATAATTCTTTATTCACCTTTTGCTTTTATCTCCTTCTACACCAGGCCCAAACTATGTTCGGAACATTCACTTTCACTTTCATCTTTTTGTTTTCACTACGGGGGGATGCCGTCGTCTCCTAATCTTGTGTGAATGCATGGTGATTTATGAATTTACTTACAGGAATTGAAGCTAAAGCATCATCCAAACAAATTTTTGAACCCTTAAATATTATTCAGAGATTTTTTTTTCCTGGTTTCCCAACCACAGGACACTTAATTCAAAAGCTTGGGGAAAAAATGATGACCAATTAAGCTACTGCTTAGAAGCAGTTAAATTGTTATATTTAACTCGTTGGGACCAAATTGTAGTAGATATACAGCCTTCTCAAGAGGGAAAAAAGGGGAACTTGCAAGAAACCTCTTACTGAACCTTGTGTACCCCCTCCCCCTTATTCTCTTGCCTTCTGTGGAGCTCACTACCCCAGGGCCAAAGGAGGCAAAAGAAACTGCCTTCAATAGGTAACATATTTGGCTTGGCAGCTGCAGAGGCTCATCACACAGGCTCTTTCTGCCCTGCATCTACAAGCCTGTATTTCTTTAAGATAGAACATCCTTTCACTCCGCCACACTCCTGTGCTGTCTGTTTTATTTCTCTGTCAATATGGTGCTTTTGAACTCATTCATACTTAAAATGACATGGATAACTTAAAGAGAGTGAACATTCTGATAATTTTCTTTTTTCCAAGTTCTTTTCAGTTTTGAGTTCTCTAAATTATGAGTACTTAATCCAAAAATACATGTGGTAAATTATCATATGGGTGTTCTACTGCAGGCAGCCAGAATGCTAGGTTTGTTTGAAAGAGGAATTCACGGTTACCTACAAATTATATTTTTTTTACAAAAGGGTCAAAGGGAACAATTAAGGGGATATTTGCTAAAGATTCAACCCACAAAGGACCAAGAACCTTCTTAACTTATAATCATTAGAAATTGACTGACTGCTGTTACACACGTAAGGCCAATATTTTCTGCTGAAATTTTATGAATGGTGGATCCTCCAAAGACAGAATCTAATTAACTAGGCAATGGAACGAATGAATGAATGAATGAATGAATGAATAGAAAATAAAACTTAATCATTTATTGAGGTCAGAGTATTAAAGAACCACATTGGTAAGAGCAAATAATTCAAACAAGTTTTACCTTCTTATGGTCAATAATGAATGATGAGATACAGGAAAATTCAAGTCTTGTTTGTGAACAAAGAAGCTAAATTTGACAAGACCTCTTTGTCCCATGGTTCCTCACAAGACAAAGTAAATAAAGATGCTCTGAAAGCAAAATACAGAAGAGTCATAGAGCACCCCCAGCCGTAATCTTTGACTATATCTAAAAAGTGTGCATTCAAGTCTGGCCTAGATTTAAACTGGGAAATAAAAAATAGTATCTAATAGAAAATATCAATGTGGGAGAGAAGATGCTTAGGGTTTTTAGATTGTCTGTCTCCATCTACAGACACAAGCTAATAAATTGTGGGTATAAGCTTTCTGGCTTCTGCTAACTCCAAATATATCCAGGTAGAAAGTCAAGTTAGACAATAGCAAAGGTCAGGTTGGTTAGACCATGTCTCAAAATAAGAAAATTAAAAGAGGGGCTTTAATATGTGTAAGTAGTAGAGGACTTGCCTAGCATGAGTGAGCTACTAGGTTAGAGCTCCAGCACTGAAAAAACAGAAGCAGCAGAGGAGGGGGATGAAAAGAAGGAGTAAGTTGAGGAGAGGGGGAGGACATAAGCTGAGGAGGGGGAGGAGGAGGAAGAGGAAATTTCATTACAATAGTCCCTCTGGCCTCATTCTGGATAGCAGGCTTTTTCATATAATTAATGAAAATGGGATTTCGGATTATTAACTTTTATACGTTAAACATTTTCCTAGGAAAATTGCTATGGCGAGTCATTCCAGCAATGACCATACAGCATACAGGAAGCAATTTGTCCCCATCCTTAATTATCAAAGAAGGTTAATCACAAACCATTTTGTGCTAGATATAAAGAAAAATACACAATTTAGCTAAGGATTTTCCTAAAACATGAAATATGTCACAGAAAATTTCTGAACTGTGAAAGCCAGAGATATCAGTAAAGCCTTATGAAAAAGAACTGGCCCTCTCACATTCATTTACTGATTGCTCCTGGTACACTGAAGCATATCTTAAGTTTAATAGCACATTCCACTTCTGGAAAATTATTATTCTAGGTTAAATATTTAAAACAGCATTATTTTGCAAAATGATAGGCCAAAGATTAAGGGTTTTGTTAGACCCTCGTCTGTGCATGTGTTGAAGGATAATGCAAATAAATTAAATTCTTTTTTATTATTTTCTGTATGTATGCATTTTCTGCATGTATGTAAGTGCACCCATTTCATGCAATGCCCACAAAGGTCAGAAGAGGGCATGGGATCACCTGTAAATGGAGTTAAGGATGGTTGTTAGCTACCATGTGAGTGCTAGGAAGTGAACCTGGGTTCTCTGCAAGAGCAGCCAGTGCTCTTAACAGCTAAGTCATCGTTCCAGACCCTCAAATAAACAAAACAGATTTGGTGTCTTCCCAATTTATCCTCTATACAAACATGCAAACAGTATCTTGAATCTTTTCCCAACAATATAAAGTTAATCTCTTTCTTCTTTTGTTTCTGTCTGATATTTTTTATAACAGCCAAAATGTAACATTGGGTTCAAAATATTCACTGGATTTAAAATAGTTAAAGGAATTTATATCACAAAGTGAAAGCTCAGCAACGATTCTTGTTCCTTTTCAGTCATTTGCAATTCTAAAATTGCTCCTTCAGAATTTCTTGATGGGAGGGACAGGGAGAGGAACAGAAAAAGGAGGGAACATTTTTTTTCACAAAGTATTTGATTTTGCTATTTGACATACCTAAAAAATTTCCCCCTACTGTTATAATTCTATAGCCCACATTTTTACCAGAGAAAAATTTATTACATAACACTCCTCTTTATCTCTTTTTAAGAACTTTATTCATATATGTGTATATATATATATATATAGAGAGAGAGAGAGAGAGAGGGAGAGAGAGAAAGAGAGAGAAACGTGGAGTTCAGAGGACAAGTTTTCATGAGTTGGTTCTCTCCTTCTACCATGTTTCAAGGCAGGATTTCTCTTGCTGTTTCTTGCTACTTCACTGAGGACGTCAGCATAGCTGTCTTATGAACTTCCAGGTGACTCTCCTATCTCCTCCTCCCATTTAGCAAGAAGAGTACTGGGATTACAGATGCATTCCTCCCTGTGTGGCTTTTTATGTGGTTTCCGGGAATAAAACTACTTCAACAGGCTTGGGCAGCAAGCACTTGTACCCATTGAGCCATAGTCCTGTTCCCATTCCTTATCTTCTATCAAGACATTTCTAGTTGGCACCTTTACTCACAGATGCAAAATGAAAGAAAATAAAAACATCAAAGCCACTTTAGTTAGTGATTCCAATCAAATGTTGGCAGAGAATCCCCAACTATCAGGAGTTTCACATGATGCAACTTTACTCCCATTTAAGGAAGTCTGAAGACAGATGTTTCAGGAATGCTATAAGAGGTACGTGATCTCAGGCATGGTGGCACATGCCTTTAGTTCAGCCCTTGGAAGGCAGAGACAGATGCATCTCTGTGAGTTCAAGGCCAGTTTGATCTACATAGCGAATTCCAGGACAGCTGGGACTACAGGGAGATCCTGTTTCAAAAAGACAAAAAAATGAGGTACACTATCCCCTCAATATCCCAAGCAACTTGAGTTCTGCTATTGTTATCATGGTGACAAGATGATATTTTCGTACATAAGAAGGAAAAAGTGGGGGAAGCAAGAAGTGGTGATATCTACACTAAAATATCAAATTCTTTTCCCAAAGTTCTTAGATTTCTTATATTTTCCCACAAATTCAAAGACACTTTATAATTTGTACATTCTAACTAATTGCACATTCATATCTAATATGTAGATGTCATACTAGTAAGGATATCAAAAAAGAGACACTGGATAAACTCAATTCCACAAAATAGTGAACTCCAACAATGCATGCTCTAAAAGATAAGGTAAAGGCCAAGGAACATCGATTGATTTTAATAATAAAACTTTATTACTGACCATAGCAAGAAAAAGTTCAATGTGTAATATGGCAGATGTTAACAGGAGAGGCAAGCATGAAGAGGCAAAAATGTGAATGCAGTGACTCTTAAAAAGTAATTTTTTAATAGCTTAGAATCAATAATTTGTACATGATTATAAAAGAATTTGAACAGATCAAGGGGGTTACTGAATTGGAGCATTGGTTGTATGGACCTGTGTATAAGTTAGAGGCCTGGAAATGTCAAATTCCCTACTGTAAAAGTCTGCCTGGGATTGGGGGGTGAGGTGTAGGGGTATAATGTGGATGGTAATGCATAGAGCTTACCTGTGCAATAAATATTTTGTACTTATCTTTTAATTTTTACTTTTCTTATTTATATGAGTGCTATATCTTCATGTATGTAAGTACACCCGTGTCCTACAGTACCAGAGGAGGACAGAAGAAGGCTTCAGATCCCATGAACTAGAGTTACAGACAGTTGTTAGCTGCCATGTGAACCTGGGCCCTCTGCAAGAGCAGGTGGTACTCTTAACTGCAGAGTCATCTCTCCAGCCCTATTTTATCTTTTGATTCACACACTTAATTTCTACCCAAGATCACCATTCTACCAGAACAGAGGAATCGTGTTCTCAGCCTGAGCCTTTTCCAAGGTCTTAGGTTTGTTCATGGGAACTGAAACTTATTAAGGAATTGGAACTGCTGATTCTTGGTTAGGCCATTGAAGGTTCAGCATTTTTGCTCTTAATTTACATGCATTTTTGACCTGGACTTTCTCTGCTCCAAGTGATTGGCCTCTCTCTCCAGAGCACTCAAATATGTAGAATCCTGCTTAGCAGATTGTCTCCTAAGTAGTCTACATAGGCTGTCTACAGCCAACAGGTCAAGATCATACAGTACTGATTATTCTACATCTTGAATTCCACTCTATTTTCTCATTCCTTAACACCAAACTTAGGAAATAAGGAGATATAATTTGTTAAAACAATGCTTCTTGGAGTGGGACAGATAACTCCATGGTTAAGAGCACTGGTTGCTCTTACAGAGGATCCAGGTTCTCTTCCTAACACCCATATAGCAGCTAAGAACCATCTCTAACTCCAGTTCCAGGGGATTCTATGCCCTCTTCTGACCTCTGCAGGTGTTTGAAGGGGGTCTTTAGTAGGGAGAATATATTGAGTGCAATAAGAGATAATTAACAGAAATAATTAGTAAATATGCCATGACCTAAACATACATTTTCAATGTATAAAATTATGAATTATAATATGTGACTGATTTATTAACAGATTTTCATGAAAAAACTATGTTAAATCTAAAATTGATTTTTAAATTTCTATAATTTGATTCCTTTTATTAATCTGAGTAATAACTTGCTGACTAATATTTTTAAGTCACAACTGAAATGCAGTGATTTCTGACTGCATGGTGGGTAAAAAGATTAAACTAAGTCATTTTGCCCCACCCCACTTCCTATATTATATTATTACTTTGAGATAAAATATATATAAATATTTGTGCAATATATAAGTATATAATTATAATATGTGTAATATATATTAATATTTTCATTGTGAATTTATTAAGTGACAAATAATGCTTTACTGATAGGAGTATAATGGTTATTAATATAAAACCTGTATCCTAATGAAGCTAGATTTTTAGGACAGAAAAATAATACAGAAGCAAATGCATAATAATGCCAGACACAGGTGGATGCTATCAAATTAAAAGCAGATGAGGGCTTACAAAATGATGATAATCCTCAGCAAAGGCCCTTATCAATGGCTTTGAAAAAAACAGACTGAGCCATTTGAATACAGGAAGTTTTCTGATGAAGCCATTGAAAGGAAAGCAGCAATACTAGGAAGAGTGAACACAGGCAAACAATAGTCCAAAGTAGGCTTGGAGGAAAATGTTGAAGCCACTGTGTGGATTTGTACAGTGCTTCAGGTCTGAATAAGACTTTGAGTCTATTCTCATTGATACTGATGGACCTCTGAGCCTTTTTATTTCTTTGTGTTGTCTAACTTTGCATCTTCTAATCATTTTTTTCATAAGCAGTGCACACAGTAGCTTCTTTAAGGAATGCCCACCTAATTTCAAGCCATCCGTACTGAAAGAACAAATGGGTCAAATTTGCATTCTAAATTTAAGAAAAAAAAGAGGATGAAATATGAATAAAATGCGTAATTTTATTTTTTGGACGAGCATTTTATAACACATTAATGTGATCAGAAGTCTATGTTTTCACTTTCCATATCCTGTGTTCAGTATCAAGCAGATAGCTAATTTCTCCTACCTTTCATCACACTGCCAGACAAGTAAGACATATCCTGTTAAAATAAAATAAAGACCTCTTAGAAAAACAAATCATCTTTTAAAAAGAACTTTTTGAATCAGTGAAGTCAAAGATGGTTTCACAGAAAAATAATTGCGAAGATCATTCAATTGGAAATTGCAAATTCAGCTACATAAGGTATTCCAAGTGACACACTAGAAGTGACAAGCAGAACACCAGATAATATTTTATATGATTGCAATGTGTCCACAAACTGAAAACTCTGACACCGGTTACTCCTGCCTGAAGAACAGAAATTAATTTTACATGACCTATACGAAATGTTCCAGTAAACTTTTTCAACTATATCATAAGGAAATAACATAGATATGTAATACTTAAAATTAATCTTCACTCACCTAGTAAAAAATAGGAATACCTATTAGTAATGCAAAGCACAGTTTTGTATCATGTGACAGTACCATGACAATGAATAGTCAATAATATTCAACAATCATATTTCTCACTAAATAATGAAAGAATTGAATCTTTTCTGCAACTTTTATTTTCCACTCAGGCCCACCAACCTGTTACCACTGATTCTTAAAGAAGTCCATCCTTTAATTTCTTTCATTTGAGAAGCCTAACGTTTGCCTTTGACTATTTTTGTGTCAGTAATAATTTTACCAAATGCAGTAGCTTCCCCTCTGCAATTGGTAAAATTATTGGGCTACGTGGCCAATGCATACATATTTTCTTCTATTTAAAACTCAGAAATCTTGGAAAATAGTCACAAAAATTCTCGACCGTGTTAATGTAAAATATACTATAAGTCTTGTTTTCCCTTCCACATTCATGCATATGTGAAGCAAATCACATCTGGGCACTCTGTCTGTGAGATTACTATTGATTAGAAAACAGAAGCTTTCTTTCAATAGCCTTTTTTCTGATTTTTTTCCTTTTGTTTGATTGTTTGTTCTTTGAGATGGGGTGTTGCTTTGTAGCCTGGCTGCCCTCCAACTCAAAACAATCTTCTTGCTTCAGCCACTCAAGTACTGGGATTATAATTGTACAACAATGGGCCTGGAGTCCATTATTTTTATAGACATCACAGCTTCTTGAATTCCTCATGGCAGCCCTATGAGGTAGATATTAATGTCTTAGCCCCATTTCACAGACAAGAATATTGAGTAAGTTACTTTTCCACTGAGCAGTTTTAAGACACATTTGCCAAAGGTCACAACACAAGTCAGTAACTGACATATATATATTAAAACTTGTGCCCCAAATGTCCTTCAGTGTGGGTCCCTCCATATCCTATGAAGAGACTCACCCTTAATAAAACTGACTCTCCTCTTCCCAGCAGCCATTGGTTTCCAAAACTTGAGATACAGTTGAGGTTCCTTACCTACCTCTGTGTCCATGCAAGGATTTTTTCTGACATGAGCTTATGTGAGACTTGTGGATGCTGTCAACATTGCTGTGAATTCATATGAATAACTGACCAGTTGTCTGGAAAACTCTGTGGTTATCCACCCCCTCTGGTTGTTATAATCTTTCTAACCCATCTTCTACAATGACTTCTGAGCCTTGGGAGGCACAAGTTTGATATAGATGTCCTATTCAGGAATAAGCCCTCTGTAGCCTCTTATTCCCTGCACATTGGCCAGTCATGGTTCTTTGTGTTGATCATGATCTGCTGCATAAGGAAGCTTCTCTGCTTAGAGTCGAAAGATGCATTCATCACCAGGAGTCAGCTTAACACTATATTTAGCAGAATAATAGTATAAGGGTCTCCTATATTAACTGTGAACTCTCTAGCCTCTGGTTCCAAGGCCTGATATCATTGTCCAGCATGGGCTACATCTTATGAAGCAGACTTTAGATCCAATTAAAAAACAACTCCTTGGGAGTAAGCTACTCCCATGATATTTGTGCCACTATTGTAGTAGGCATAGTTTTCTAGGCCAGTTTTTTTAGCTCACAGAATTCACAGATGGGTAAGATTGATAATTAATTTTTTTCTTCTGGTAGTTTACAAAGCACCTTCCTGCACTATGAACACTAGCTAGTAGTAATGATGAAGCTTTGAAGTCAGTACCATCTTGATTCTTCCTTCCCTAGTCTCCAGATTATGTATGTGGTATCTTAAACAGTAGGATCCTATTGTCATGTTCTGTTGGGTAACCAAGACCAGGACAATGGCTAGTATTGTTTGAGGTTCTATGGGACTTCTGGTCAACAGCTTCAAAAGAGGGAGTGCATTCCTGGCACAGGGCTTTTACTTTGTGAGCCTATGTTTTCTAATAGGGGCAATAGTATCTATTAGTGGCAATGTACTCCTGTTATAAGATCATTTCCCTCTATTTTTAATGAATTAGTTAAGTGGTTAGGGAGATAGTACAGTTGGTAATGTGTGGGCCTTGCAAGCATGAGGACCTGAGTTTGATCCCCAGAGCCCACGTTTTGAAGACACAGATGTGGTGCTGCAGACATTTATTCCCAGTATTTGGAATGTAGAATCAGGTATAATCTTCTAGGACCTACTGGCCAGTCAGTCTATCAGAATCAGAAGCCACAGGTGCCAGGGAGAGAACTTGTCAAAAACGAAAGAGAGAAAGAGACAGAGAGGAAGGAAAGGAGGTAGGGAAGGAGGGCGAGATTGAGGGAGGAAGAAAAGACAAGTCTATAAGACTCCTGAAGTCTGAGACCCAATGTTCTTTGTTCCTTGGCCTCAGCATGCATTTGCCAACCTCCTTGTGCTCCTAAACACACATAAACATGTGCATATACAGAGATACAAAAGAAATTGTTTTAAAATCAATATTTTCATTAAATCAAAATTGGCTCACAAATGTTTTGTCCTCAGAGACTATCAGAAAAGTGGAAATAAAGACCTGCGAAATAGGTAATGATCACCTATGTTATCACCCCCAATACCCTGTGCTATGATTACTCCTTCTGATTGTGTAGCTGTCAATATGCATTGTGTCCTGATTAAATTGTGCCATTGGCCCCACTATGCAGATGCATTTTTCCGTGGAAGCATCCTCTGAATTTACCTGCTGGCAGTGCTCAGGTGCTCTGAGCTGTTTGATTGTCTGCTTTTACTTCAGTTTTGTTGTTTTGACTATTTGTGCAGTGGTGGTTGCAGATTTCTTTTCTAAGTTTTTATTGCTTTTTGGTTGTTTTGTTCCTGCTCTGTCCTTAGTGCAGACTGTTGGCAGCCACTGACTGAAACACACACACACACACACACACACACACACACACACACACACATCAGGAAAGCAAGGACCTAAGAAGGCCGTCTCAAAACCAAAAGACTTAAAAAACAAATCCCACACCAGAGGGAACCATATTACTCCTACAACCTACTGACAAATTATACATAGCAGACCAAGAAATATGTCTAGGTAAGGTTTATCTGAGAACAACTGGTCTTTGCCCAAGATTTATCTACATGGCTCACAGTAATTAAAAGTACCAGACTGGTGGAACTAACCTTCGTGAATGTTTAACAGACATACTTTGAGGCCTATACTAATTTGGTCAGAGGGAAATAAAGGACAGTTTTTGTCAACTAGTTCCAGGGGACTATGAGCATCTCTCAAAATCTCCTATAATTGTGGTGAGTCACCTGTCATCTTGATCAAGGAGGACGAGAAGACCACACCAGATGGACTTGAGCCAGTGTCCAGTCTACGAAGAGGAGTGTCAACCCAGAGGAATCACTTCTTCCATGCTTCCAAGCGAAGCCAACCATGGTTGAGCAGGACCTTTGACTTATCTTCACATAGGGGGAACTGGTAAAAGAAAGGAGCCAGGAGCTCCTCCCAAGCCCATGTGGCCCCTGAGGAACAGATCCTCAAATGACCTTAAGAGTAAAAATAAATTGGTTTATCTGGGCCAACTGAATGGCCTTAAACATCCAAAAGGAAACTATAAAACCTACTGAAAAATTATACATAATCTCTACATGAGTCCATGAGTATAGCTAAAGGCTACATAACAAGCAACAATGACAGACAGGAAATACCTTCTTTTGAGTTGTTGGCCAGGGTGATCCAAAGGGTCTCCCAAATAGTAACCCAGCATAGAACTGGGAAAATGAACAGCAGACCTTAATCTTATCTAAAGGAGTATTGTTGCTAGAAGAGGAACAGCTGACCTTCCTAAAACAAAGACCTCTAGATAGGCTGACTAGATTCAGCAGAAGGGCAAGTAGTGGGGATTGGCTGGGTGCCAATAACACAGCTGACAGTAGCAGGGATATCAGAGTATAAGGGCTCTAGTGGGGGGAGGGAGGCTATGGCAGGGTACCATCTGGGAAGTGGGTGTATAGTTGAATGAGATGGTTTGGGATGTTCTGTGTGATATACACACACATAAAAAAATTAACAATTTTTTTCAAAAATGTTTTATATTTGAGGAGGAAGCATAGACATTTACGTCATGCTAATTAGTAGAGGTAAACATTACCATTGAAATCTACCTGATAACTTCATAGACATACACAGGCACCATGGATCCAAGTGCAACCGATTATGACTAGTAATAATCTGATGCATACAGATTAGATATGCATGTACCAACATCTCAGTGTTAGTATCATAAACAATGAGTCTTTCTGCAAGGAACAATATATTCTAAAATGAAATGGAGATCTTTTTTAAAGGTTAAAAAACTCATTCAATTTTATGCCTTACAGGGCTTATACTGAATTCAATATTGTGTAACTGTATTAACTCAACTGTGAACCTAGAAATTAACCCACTATGACTAGTAATC
This sequence comes from Nannospalax galili, assembly GCF_000622305.1. Lineage (NCBI taxonomy): Eukaryota > Metazoa > Chordata > Mammalia > Rodentia > Spalacidae > Nannospalax > Nannospalax galili. Next base: position 5,092,439 of record NW_008359081.1, read on the forward strand.
AGATAGAGATTAGAAACGCATGTGCAAACATCTTAATGTCAATTGCAATGAAAATGAATTTTTCTGTGTGAAACTGTTCATTTTAATAATGAAATGGATACCTTTTTTAAAGGTTAATACCTCATTTAACTTTATGTCTTATAGGATTTATACTGAGTACAATATTGTATAACTGTAATAATTCAACTGTAAACCTAAAAATTTACAGCCAATTCTGAAAAAGATGCACCTTAGCTCAGAAAATTGTTATTGAATGTGTCAATGCTGTTGTAATGAAATACTTCTTCCAAGTATGTGGTTTTTAAATAAATAATTAACAAAAAAGAGCTGCCTTTTTCAAAACTAAAACAAACAATCAAAAAACCCACATGTGAGGAATGGGAAGAGGGTTGTATCTGAAGCCTGTGGAATCTTCTTCAAACTATGACTAGTTCTCCAGACAGAATAGCACCGGCTGGCTGGGAAAGAGCTGCTCTATTTCCTTGTACATTCTTGGATTCATGTTTACATGACCTTTGACAATTTTAATGTTTAATATAAAAGCAATGTCTGCTGCCATGTTGCATCTCTTTCTCTTTGCCTCTGTCTGCCTCTTTCTCTGTGCATGTAGTTGTACCTTGCAGAACAGTATGGTATATGGTGTTCTTTTTTGTGTGCTTTCAAGGTCCCTCTGCCATTATTTATGTTTTTAAATAATATTTTTCTTAAATCTTTCAGATTTTCATACAGTGTGTTTTGAACATATTCAACCTCCCTCTCCCATCTCCTTTCAGATTGACCCTTACTGTCCTATCCCCTCCAACTTTTTATATTATCTCTTTTTTAAAAAAGTCCATCAATCGCCAGGCAAGTGGTACATACCTTTAATACCAGCACTTGGGAGGCAGAGACAGACAGATCTATGTGCAATTGAGGCCAGCCTGTTCTACATAGTGAGTTCCAGGCCAGCGGGGAGTACAGGGACCCTGTCTTAAAATAAATAAAAAAATAATAAATAAATAAATAAATAAATAAATACATGTCTATCAATTCCAATGTGTTCCCAAATGCTCTTGGATGTGAGTCCATCACCTAGGGCATGGTCAACCTACACAAGTCACATCCTTAAAGAAAAGTAATTCCCTCTCTCTCAAAAGCTACTACTTGCCAATAACTCCTCAGATAGGGATAGGACTTCATGCCCACCTCTCTGCTCAGTGTTTGGATTTTATTTGACCTGAGCCTGAACAAGTACTATGCATATGGTCACAAACATCATGGCTTCATAAGTGCAACTTCCATGTTGTGTTTGGAAACCACTATTTCCTTATAGTCATCTACTGCCTCTGGCTCTTGTAATTTGTCTGCCTCTTTCCTCAATGCTCCCTGAACCTTTCAAGAAGGGATGTGATATAGATGTCTTATTTAGGAATGATTACTCTGTAGTATCCTATTTTCTGCATATTTTCCAGTTGTGGACACCATCTGTGTTAATCACCATTTGCTACAAAAACAAACTTCTTGGGAGGAATTGAGAGATGTGCCAATCTATGGGTATAAAGATAAGTGATTTGGTGCCAGTTTAATAGTATTCCCATTTAACAGAATAATAGTAGTAGGATCTCCTCTTGGGTCTATGACCTGTCTAGACATAGGTTCTTGACCCTGATAATGTACCAGTATGGATTCCATCTGGTGGAGAGGGCCTTAAATACAGTTAAGAAAAGAAAGGTAAAAAAGTTGGTTACTTCTATAACATTCATGCCACTATTGCACCAGTGAGCATAATTTTCCAGGCCAGTGGTTATTGAAGCTTGCAGGGTTCTGAGTTGTGTAAAGCTGATTATTACCTTTCTCTTTTAATATCATATATATCTCCTTCCAGCACTAGGAAAATTAGTCAGTAGTGAACTCAATCTGTGACTGTTCCTGATGTGTAACAGAGGCTTTTTATTCTGTTTCCAAGAAGAGGTAGTAGTTTTGTACCGTGTGTATTGGTGAGCAAGGTGTAGAGGTAGAACCTTGAAGTATGGTTGCTGAGGGGTGCCAAAGCACTTCCTTCACTCCATGGTACCCTATTAGCTCACATTTCTTGGTCATAGGCTTGGAGTAGCCAAAGCCATGTGGCATCAAAGTCAATGTAATGGCTGCCCTGCTACTGGCCTTTGCACATATTCTATTTGTGTTTCATGGAGGAGAAATGCCTGCTTGCATGTTTCTGTCAGTGGTCACATAATACCATTGTATATGCTCTTAGTTTCACTAAGACACAATTTGCCTCTAACTTTTAGAGGAAGCATCCAGGCCCAGTGGTCCCATTCTGACAGTCCTGGGGACAGTGAAGCTCACCCTGATCCCTGGTACCTGACTGTAAACTCAAGAAAGACAAACCTACCTAGGAGTAGGTTTCTATGACTTCACAGGGGCTTTGCAATGTCAGCAACCAGGTAACCAGGTCTCTTGCCTCAGCCTGTGGCCCTGTATGATACAGAAGACCTGAATAATCTGGCTGATTTTCACACTTAGTGTTCTTGATATTTTGTTGTTGCTGTATTTATTTATTTATTATTTATTTATATTTATTTTTTGTGTGTATGTGTGTTTGTGTGTGTGTGTTTGTGTGTGTGTGTGTGTGTGTGTGTGTGTGTGTGTGTACAAACTTGGCATGGGGGTAAGGGGAGATAAGAGGGATGGTAAGTGGAGTTAAGAGGACAATTTGCAACAGTGATTCTTTCCTACCATCTGGGTTATAGGGAATAAGCTCAAGCCATCTTGCCAGCCAGTCAGTAGTATTATTTTGATTCCTCATTTTGTTACCTATTTAGAACTCTGTGGTTTCAGGATATGATAGGGATGTGAAAATTACAGAAAACAAACACAAAGGAAAACAAGAAAGTATGAATATCCTTAATCAGACTTTGGACATTGCACAAATATTTACACAATATTCTTACCATCTGATTCCAAAAGTATTTAGACAATGGCTGAATTTTTAAAATTTTTGTTTTAAAAGCTAAGATTTGTTTCTATCACTGTGATCAAAATAAAAATAAGAAATATATTTGGCTCCATTTAAGAAGGCATATTTAAATGCTTGCATGTCTCTCCTTTCTGCCGTGTTCTCCTCTATCACTTTCTGCCTTATTTCTTTGAGAAACGGTATCTCCTTGAACCAGGAACTCACATTTTTTTGCTAGACTGGCAGAAAGCAAGCAACCTTAATCATTCTCTTTCTGTCACTTACAACACTGAGGCTATAGATATGCTGGGCATGGTTTGCAGTAGACAATTTCTGGCATGTTATGTGGATCTGGGATTTGGACTCAGATTCTCATGGTTGTGCAGTAATGCCCTTAACCACCTGAGCAATTTCTCCAGCCACTGATTTATATTTCAAAACTGCAACTTCCTGTTCATTTTTCTGTCCCCTGGACCATTTCCTTCTTTCACTTACGTACCTGGTAAACAAATCATTCAAGTTTCCTTGAACTCAAAAAAAATAATATATTGTGAAGGGCAGAGTTTTGCTTCGACCAAAGTGGTATGGTGCTAGCAACTGGAGATCAACTTTGACTAAAGGAGAATAAACAGCAGAGACCAGGGCAGAAAATTATCAGTTTCCTCACCCCTTCCCCATGGACTATTGTCAGAACTGGCTAGTCTTACAGAGCAGTATGAAGTGCCAGGCAAACTTCCATCCTGAATGATGAAGTCTCTCTTACCGGCTTATCAGAAGCAGCAGCAAATGGAGCAATACATCCCTTGACATTGACACTGCTTTGTATCTTAGCTCATGCCTTCTTTATTTCCCATCTTTACTGCACTGGGATGACAATTACCAATCGAAAATTAAGCAACTTAGTTGTGGCTTAAAGCTCTGTTATTTTTAAACAAAAAAAGGCTCTTGGCATAAAGCATTTAAACATTTCTCTCTGACAACTTGGAGAAGCTTATTTCTACTGCTTTGCTACTATGTGGTATCATAATCTAACAGTCATTTTTAGATGTCTTTGATAACATTTCTTGGAAGACCATTCAATATCTATTGAAAGTGGATTTTCAAAAAGGTTATGCTTATGAATTCCTTTTTAAGAAGAAGAAAGAGCACATTCCAAAAATTGTGCTTATAAATTTAACATTTGCTAATATGATTATCCTAAATAGTATTAAATGACTTTTTTGTTATTTTTGGAGACAGGGTCTTGCTCTACAGTACAAACTAGCCTCAAACTCCCGATCCTCCTTCCTCTGCCTTCCCAGTGCTGGAATTACAGGACTATATTAGTACATTCAGCTTAAATGATATTAAAAATGCACATGTCAGCTTTACTGAAAAGATTTTTCATATATTGATTCGTCATCATTATTTTTATTAATTTAATTTAATTATTTATTAATTTAATTATAGGGAAGGAAACTAACACCAATGAAACAATTACTCAGAAGATATTTCAACAAAATAAAATGGATGACAACATACAATATAAAAGTCTTTGACAACAAAATGCAATCTAGAATATAAAGCAACTTTGTGTTGCATTATAAGTATTGCTTCATAAGTACAAATCTTTTTTGTAAATTTAGATACAAATATATTTTACTTGTACTTGATCTCTATTTTAACACTTGTTATGATATATCATTTTTAATTGAACTTTTTATCATTCTGCAATTAAAAATTATGTTCATTCATAGGAAATCTGTATTTGTTGACTGTACTTCCATAAAACTGGAATAAAAGAAACAAATGAAAAATGAAGGCATTTTCTGACAGGAAAAAGTGTCTTCTTTCTCACATCAAGCACACATGCAGTTTATAGTCATTTGCAGATAAGATTTTTTGAGTGACTTTTCATGGCAATTATGATGATAGTCTTATCAATGATCTTTAGCATATTTAATATACATCATCTCCACATTTTTCTCTTTAGGAAAGGAGTGGATTGTATTGCCTTTACACTACCTCTCACCAATCTTCACCTTATCTTTAGTTGATCTGGTGGTTTATTTTAAAGTATAAACAATGTACTTGAACTTAGCCATTTTTATATATAACTAGAATAAAACCTCTTGCTATTAAAAGAGAAAATTAATGTTAACTTGCTTCCTTCTTTACTTTTTATGTTTAATAGTACTTCTCAATTATTGTCGACTTTTATGATTTGACATTTGTCATGTGTTCATCAGCTGTTTATGATTTTTCATAAATTTTTATTTTTAATATTTTTGTTGTTTGTAATCTCACAAGAAGGTAATTATATGCAGATAATGAAGAATGTCAAACAAACAATATTTTTATGAAATTATCCAAGCATCAGTTTTATGAAGTTCAGTAGTACAGTTAACAACAACTTTAATCTTGTATTCTGCTTTTTACTTTCTTTGATATTCTAGTTCATACTCAAATACCAATGATTCTTACATTGAACGTTTTGCTTAATGTTTTCTAAGGCAATTAATTCACAAGGGTTAGATTTCTCTGCTTCTAAGATTCTGAAAAATATATTTAATTGATATTTATGACATGTGAATGATATGAGTAGAGACAGACTTCCTGTTTCAGGGGCTGGAGAGATGGCAAAGTGGTGAAGAACACTGATTGCTCTTGCAAAAGGCCAGAATTCGGTTCTCAGTACCCACATGATGGCTAACAACCTTCTGTAACTCCAATTCCAAGGAATCTAATACCCTCTTCTTTCCTTGGCCAGTATTGCACAGAGGGGGTGCACTTACATTCATGTAGACAAACACTCATATACATAAAATAAAGGCAATAAATAATTTAAAAAAATGGTTCATGTTTGAAAATGTTATTTCTCAAATAAATTTAAAGAAATTTCTGTATTTCCTTTTAAAACTTGATTTTTCATTTTAAAGTTTTTAAAATATCTCATACTGTTTTAAGTTTCATTATGAGATTTTCGAACGAAATTTGTATTTGTTCATTTTCCTCTTCTAAACTACACCTCAGCACTCTGGATGGCCTTGCCCTTTCATACGCTACCCCAATCTCCTTTCTACTTTCATGTCACATATGTCCTATTGCAAACTCCTTCTTAAATGCCTCTTTTTGCCCTCTTGTAGTAATCCCTACCAGTTTCACAGCTTTGTCCACTCTCATCCTGAATTATTAACACACATATAGATATGATCCACATATGAAGGAGTCTACACTTACTCGTCTTCAGTGTTCAGAGTAAATTTGTGTAAAGTTTTTAATGTAATTTATATGCATTTTTATTGGTTGTAAAAGATTATCTACGTTCATGTATTGTCATAAAATATTTTTGTAATATTTATGCTAATTTTGATAACAAAGTTTGGTCAATAATTTTAATTTTATGTATATACTTATTTTGATCTTTTTTTTTTACAGTATTGGTGATTGAATTTAAGGCCTCATCCATTCTACACAGGCACTCAACCACTGCACTATAATTTTAGCCCCTCCCTCTTCATTTTTTTATAAGGGAAATTCTCACTAAGTTGTACAGTTCTTCAACTCTCCCTGCAATCCCAAATGACTTAAACTCATGATCCTCCTTCCTTGGCGTCCAAAGTAGCTGAGATTTACAGGTCTATCTATGCCACCAGGCCTGACTTATTTTTAATTTTTATTATTATTTTTGCTCTTAGTAAAATACATTTTAGGTTGGGATTTCTTCAGACAATTCTCTTTCTTACGTAGATAATATTATTGGCAAGTAACGAAGATTTTCTTTTCATTAATTTTGCAAATTTATATCAAATTTTGAACCCCCAAATTGTTCCACAGGCCAGGATTAGCAAAATAAATCAAGTGGGTATTGTAGTTATGCAGTGTTTAATTTTCAAACTGCATGTAAATTTAGTGTTTTGCAATATAAATACCATGAAAGTGTCATTTGTCCTCATGTCATGATACTTAATTTTATGTAAATGTTAATATTTATTTTTATTTTATATATTTTGGGAACATTTTATATTTCATTTTTAAATTACAAAATTTGGTTTAACATGCATTGATTATGCATATTGATGGGGGTTAGTATGCATACGTTGCATGCTAATCAAATACGGTGTTCTTTCATCCACCATCTCTTCTTTTCCCAACATCTAGTAATCACATTATAAAATTAGATTAAATTTTTAAAATTCCACATATGAAATATGACATGTGGCACTTGTCTTCCTGTGTCTTTAATATTTCATTTAATGTAATGGTCTCCAGTAATACCCATTTTTGCTGCAAATGACAATATTTAATTTTTCTTTATGGCTGAATAATACTCCATTGTGTGTGTATCCCACAGTTTCTTTTTCCACTGAGCCATTGTTATATACCTAGGGTGATTTCACATCCAATCTATAGAAATTTTTCTGCAGTGAGCGTGGCAATGCAGGTATCTATTTGGTACCCTAATTACATTTCTCTTGGCTATATATCCAGAAGTGGTACCAGATCATAGTAGATCTACTTCTAGTTATTTGAGAAATTTTTCATTGTATCTTCCATAAGAGTTGTCCTAATTTGTATCTCCACCCACAGTATATCAGTGTTCTTCCTTCTCCATATCCTTGCTAGCTATTTAAAAAATACTTTACCCTATATAGATTATTTATGATAAAAACATTTTCCAAGGATGAAACATAACTTATTATTTGAAGATTACATATCTACCTAGAAATTCCCAAGGGTTTTTTATTCATTTTTTTTTCATTTATCTCTTTGTGTGTGTGTGTGTGTGTGTGTGTTTGTGTGTGTGTGTGTGTGTGTGTGTGTGTGTGTTTTATCCTAAAAAAAAACCCATGCTGCACATGTATGTGGAGGTCAGACGGACAGGGGATTGAATTCACAATTGGTGTATCACAGATCCAATTTTTCCTACGGTCTTTTAAAATCTTTTCTAATCAACTCAGACCCACTGCAAGTTTGCAACTGTAGTCGGCTTATCTTTCAGTCTTTTACAAATTTGAATATATAATGTGCTAGAAAATGATGCCGGTGATGATGATGATGATGATTAGAAATACATCAGATGTCCTTTGAAAATGACCACATGATCCAAAGAGTTTTGGTCAAGGCAAAAGTTTCATTGCTTCAGGAGGATGCAAATCTTCTCTAAAACCAGCAAGCAAGTAGGTCCAATGAGGGTCCTGCTGGGTTTTTATTCCTAATGCAAAGAGATCGTGTGCCTCTGAGTGGTCAGTGGTTGCTGTTAACGTGGTTGGCTAAAACATCAGGTTGACTACAAAATGCATCTTTTGAGAGCAGGATAAAATCTTGAAAGAAAACTTTAGTGTTTTAATGTTAACTGGGGGAAAGAGTTTTGCCAGTGTTTTTACAATTATTTTTAAAGATGGTCTTTTCTTTGTTTTATTTAACCTTTTAATAGACAAGACAGGACATTTCATTTACATTTCTCATATGATGACGTTATGTTTACTATTTTGAATAACTTGCACTGTATATTTTCTGCCTATTATACATGAACAGACATTTCTTTATTTCCCTCATCCTCTATTTGTGTATCATATGACTGAGCTCCACAGTATATATCCCTTTACAAATCAGAGCACAAATTAGCTTGTAATGGCATTCAGTCAACAAGAGCCAGTCAGAAGATAGCTGAGGAAGAATTGAAAGAAGACTCCAAGCCATTTCTTCTACCTGCCTCAGATACAATGGCTTTCTTCGCCGTGGCTGCATCTTCTCTGTGATTTTAACTTCAGTCAATAAATCATTTTCTAAATTGAATCCCTCACGAGAAAACCATTATTTCTGTTTGAGGGTAAGACTGCTATCTATGCATGCTTCCATAACACTAGGGACTGTTTCCTCATGTCCAAAAAGGCAGATTGCCAAGAATTTCCCGCTTCAGTACTTTTACAAAAATATTTTATTTACTATTTTATTTTATGTGTATGAGTGTATTGCCTGCATATATATGAGTGCACCCATGTTGTGCAATGCCAGGGAGGTTAGAAGAGGGCTTCAGATTCCCCTGGACCTGGCGTTAAGGACGGTTCATAGCTGCCATGTGGGTGCTGGGAATCGAACCCGGGTCCTCTGTAAGGGCAGTCAGTGCTCTTAACCATTGAGGCATCTCTCCAGTCCCTGTTTCAGTTCTTAAAATATTTTTACACACTGTTTTCTGGATATTGAATTACCTCTACTGAACTCCATATATCAATCAAATTATCCTTTTCTTTCTTCCCTCTGAATTACACACACACACACACACACACACACACACACCACACATGTCAGTCTGGCCTCGATCTCACTGAGATCCACCAGCCTCTGTCTCCCGAGTGTTGGGATTAAAGGCATGAGCCTCCACTCACAGCTGCACATATATATTTTAATTAAAAAGAAATTAAAAAAATATTTTATTTGTTATTTTTATTTTATGTGTATGAGTGTATTGCCTGCATGTATGTGAGTGCACCCATGTCACACAATGCCACTAAGGTCAGAAAAGGGCTTTGGATTCCCCTGGAACTGGAGTTAAGGATGGTTCGGAGCCACCATGTGGGTGCTGCGAATCAAACCCGGGTCCTCTGAAAAAATGTTAAGGGACTGAAGAACTGGCTCAGAGGTTAAGAGCACTGGCTGCTCTTTCAGAGGACTTTGGTTCGATTCCCAGCACCCAAATAGTGGCTAACAAACCATCTGTAACTCCAGTTCCTGTGGATCTGATGCCCTCCTCTGACCACCACAGGCATTGCACGACATGGGTGCACCTACTTACATGTAAGCAATACACTCATACACATAAAAGAAAAATAATAAATTTTAAAAAAGAACATTGGCTAATCTTGTAAAGGACCTGAGTTCTGTTTTCAGCACCAATATGGTAGCTAACAACCTTCTGAAACTCCAGCTCCAGGGGATCTGATGCCTTCTTCTGACACATTGAGGGGTGCACTTATACACATGCAGGCAATACACTCTTACACATAAAATAAAAACAGTAAAATAGTTTTTAAAATTATTTTAATAATTAGATTCACATATGATAGATTGTATATTATTCAAAATTCATAAGATATAATGTGTGGCTAAAATAGACATTAATTGTATTTATTAAATTAAAGACAAACGCCTCTGC
>NW_008359081.1:5102562-5104929 GCF_000622305.1 Nannospalax galili
TATATATATATATATCTTTTGTGTGGGATGAGGTCTTACTATGTAGCCCTGGCTTGCCAGGAACTGGCCATGAAGACAAGGCTGGACTCAAACTTAATGTCAGTCCTCTTCTCTCTGTGTCCTGAGGGCTGGAATTACATGTGTATGCCACCACACTAAGCCATATTTATTCATGTATATTACTTCTCAGGATCAACATGCAAAGAATGTGTCCCTATATATACCAACAAGAGCTAATTCTATTTTATGAATAATGTATAAAAAGGTACAAAAGGTCATTTTTTGCATCTATGAGTATTAGAAAACTATATGTTTATAAGAGAACTTCAGATACATTAGTAAATTTATAAAAGAATTATTGTGTGATGAAAAAGAAGTAATTGTTCATCACACTGCTTTTACACTTTAAAATACATCAACCTACATTGTTATTTTGTTTTTCCTAGATTAGTCATGTTAATTTTTAAGGTCTGCTTTCATGGTTTTTGAGAAGATACACTGAAACTGGCAAATTGAAATTGAATTTTTGTGTGATTCATTTGCTTATATTTTCTAATTATGATAGAATTAAGTTACCTTGTATAAGAAATGACTAGAGTATGAGTGATCTAACTTAGTTCAGTGATTTGATTAATTTCCTTACTTTTATTTTCTATTTCAGTGTTAAGTCTAGATATTTTCATTGAATATCCTTTCTTAAAGTAGATTTGTTTTGAAGCTATGCTTCCATAAAATGTGTACCACTATTTAAGCAGATCGTTTTGCTAACATACCTAACTTCGAGGCTTATATCTAGTTAAAATAGTGAATATAATTATTACAAAGTACGTTATATATCTAAATTGAAATATTGCCATTGAGTAAGTCTATTCCATACAGTTCACTTTTACTGTGATGGTTCAATTCTTCTTTTCAACTTTTAAAAATTTAATCCCACTGATATATGCCAACAGCCATGGAAAACAGATGAAAAAGAGATAAAAAAAAAATTCAGTGCCTTGCCACAATGGGAGGAAGATCATTCCACACCTACCACCCCCTCCAAGGCTCAGGGCCTTTTGCAGAAGAGGTTGGTGGAAAAAACGTAAAAGCTGGAGGCAGGGGTAGAATGTTAACTGGAAGTGTCCTCCGACCACTATGCTAGCATGCCGTAATCAACCTCCTTTCCAAACTCATCAAGGAGCTGAGAAGGGGAGTCAGTTACCCTTCTCACCCAATCAGTCGACCTTAGCTGCATGTGGGGGAGGGGATAAGGATATATAAACCAAGGGCACCATGTGGCACCTCTCTCGCCATTTTGTGTGGCTGGCCAGAAGTCATACGATCTATATTTGAGTGTGGAATTTCCAGCACAGCCATAAATGCGGGAGTGCCCACTCTTCTGTAAATAAACTCCCACCGTATAATTTGTTAGCAAGCCCAATATACTAGTTAGGATTTCAAAAACAATAATGAAAGAATAGAACTAATGGAAACTTTCATTATTCCCTGAATGTTGACCACATGTTGGTCTTTGATTTTTTTCTTTTTTGCCTTTATGGGACAGAGCCTCCCTGTGGCCCTAGCTGGCCTGGAGCTCACTATGTGGACTAGACTGGTCTTGAATTCACAGAGATCTGCCGGGCTTTGCCTCCCAAGTGCTAGGGTTGAGGGTGTTTGCCACCACACCTGGCTTTTGTCTCTGATTCCTTATCCCTATTTTTCCACCCTTAAATTTCATTGTATAAATAGTTTTATGTAAACTACTTCAAGTTATTTCTGGAAAAAAGTGTTAAAAATTGCCTCTCTTTATAATGACAAAAATATTTTTTTAAAAAAGATTGGAGATAGCAGACATTCCTGATATTAATGGTCAAGCTTCCAGTTTTTTACTATTTAGAATGATGTTGGCTGTGGGTTTGTTATCTGTAGTTTTGATTATATTGGGGTATGTTCCCTCCCATCCATTTCCCTCTAAGAAGGTTACCATACACGCATGTTGGGTTTTGTCAAAGTACTTTTCTGCTTCTATTGATATGACCTTGTGGCTTTTGGTTTTGAGTTTATTTATATGATTCATTACATTTATTTACTTAAATATATTGAACCATCCCTTTCTTTCTGGAATAAAGCCAACTTGATAATGGTGAAAATAATTGATAGGCTCAGAATAAGGTAACATTTGTTTCAAGAAAATACCCAAATAAGATAAAAATAAACCGTAGGAAAGCAAAAAAAAATGCAATAAGAGAAAAAAAATCTATCGTGCTCAAATCTAAGATAAAATATAACCAAACCCCAAAGTTTTGGGGGAAAGAATAATTGAACAAATAAATGATTATTTTATGTGTGTGTGTGTGTGTGTGTGAGAGAGAGAGAGAGAGAGAG
>NW_008359081.1:5104953-5150792 GCF_000622305.1 Nannospalax galili
AAGGTCTCAAACTGTGGCTTATCTTATCTTAGACTCAAACTCTCTGATGCTGTTCTCAAACTCACTGTGAAAATCCTGCCTCGGGCTAGTAAAGACATGTACCATCATGTCCAGTGTAGACATCATTTTAACAAAAATGATTAAAAAATGTAAAAGCAAAACAGAGATCAGTTTTAGAATGCAGGAGAAATTTCAACGCATTTTTAGCTCATATCACAAGTACTGTAAGACACGAACAGGTGAATCACAGAAATTTTGAAACAACACTAAAGTCGTTCTAGACAGGTATAGATAAGTATAGTTAAAATTGAGAAATGAAGAAGCAGAAAAACCTATGTAGTAATGAATTCACACAGAACCACAATTTAAATTCTCTCAAAGCAAATATCAGAATCAGCTTCAATAAAAAAGAAAACAATAACAAAAACAGAGTCATTAGACAAAAACACTGTTTCTCCAAAAAAAACATAAAAGGAGGACATATCCAAATCCTTTCTATTTTATTTTATTTGGGGGTTTTGTTTGTTTATCTGAGACAGAGTCTTGCTATGTAATCCTGGCTGGCCTCTAACTCACAATTTAAGCCTACTTGGCCATAATATATTATGTTTTCCTTGTATTTGTTCTTTTTATTTATAATTGAATTTAATTTACTAGTATTTGTTGTAGAATGGCTGCATCTTTTTTATTTTTTATTTTTACAAAAGAAACGTGCTATGATATATCTTCGTAATATCCTTGACTGGTTTGGTGTCATACCTATGTTGCTCTTATAAAATTGGTTGTACCAGGCATGGTGACACATGCCTATATTCCTAGGACTAGAAGCAGGGGCAAAAGGATTGCTGCAAATTTTGGTAATGCTGGGTTACATAGTGAGTTAGATAATATTTTAAAATACTTGAAAGAATGAAAAATATAATGCATTTTGCAGAGAAGAGGTTTCTTGCAGAATTAGAAGATTTCTTCAGCAATAAAAATACCAAGAATGTTGTTTGTAAAATGATCTGCAATAGGAGAAAATTATATATATATATATGCATATATCAATGCTCAAGATGCACTTGATGTAATTTATTGCTTGCATTTATATTTGTTGCTTGCTTGTAATAAAAGCCATTATGTAATAACAGGAATGAAATTTCTGAGGTTGAGTAAAAATAATCTACATTTCTAATACAATCATCCTAGTTAAAGGAGAAATATATTGGAAATTTTTCTCTCCAAAGACAAAGCAAGAAAACTATGCCTGTTTGTAACATCGACATTGGTTCTCCTTGACATTTTAAAGACTGTCCTAGATGGAGCTGGAGAGGTGGCTCAGGGGTTAAAAGCACCTTCTGCTTTTGTAGGGGACTAGAGTTCATTTTCCAACTCCCACATTAGGCAGATGACAAAAACTGTTACTCTAGCTTCAGGGAATTCAGTGGTCTCTTTTGGCCTTCACAGACATCTACACACACACATGTGCATACACACACACACACACACACACACACAAATACACACAGACACACAGATGCACACACACAAACAAAATACAATAAAATAAATTTTCAAAAAATAGAGAGTTCTCTGAGCCAGTGCAATGGATGAAAACACACACGTACATATTGTACATACTCTATGAAACAGTTGCCTTCGTAGTATACAAAAATATTGCCAAATAGACATGGAATTTTTAAAAAAGGATGCAGTGAAAGTAAATAAAGTTTTTCAGCAAAATCTTCAATGCCATAGAGCATAAAGTTGTTCTGGTTAAGCTTTAGTTGTCAACTTGACATACCTGGGTAGAGTGGTCCTCAACTGGGGAACTTTTCATTGGACTAGCCTGTGGCCAAGTCTGTGGTGCGTTTTCCTGATTGTTGAGTGATGTGGGAGGGACCAGTCCACTATGGGTGGGCCACCCCTGGGCAGGAGGCCCTGTACTGTATAAGAAAGAAGGCTGAACACAGTCTGGGGAGCAAACCAGTAAATAGCATACCTCCATGGTCTGTGCTCCAGGTTCCTACCCTATTTCTTGCCTTGGCTTCCCTCAGTGATAAACTGTGACCCTGGAGATGTAAGATAAAATAAACCCTTTCCTCCCCAAGTTGGTTTTGGTCAGCATTTTTATCACAGCAATGGAAAGCAATTATATCAAAAGTCAATATAGGCAATTTAATCTCACATCAATATTATTATTTATTTATCTTTTCATTTTTATTTTTATGGTCTTAAGAAATCAAGCACAGGGCCTCACACACTCTAGGCCATCTCTAGTGTTGAGTTATATCCCTGGCTCTACACTCTCATAAATAAAAATAAGTAACAAAGTCATTACTAAATCAGCCAGCAAAAGTTTTAAAATCCAAAAATAAGTTTCACAAATATGTCCAAAATGTCCCTACACAATATTTCTAAATATAAAGAAATAATTATTCATTGATGACAGAGTTCAATATTATAATGGGTTTAACTCTTCTCTATCTGAGAATTAAATTCAATGTCCTCTAGAAAGGAAATTCTTTAGTAATTAAAGTAAAAATAAACAAGGTGACTCTAAAATATATATAGAAATATAAACAGCCAAGAAAGTGCTTTTTTTAAAAAGTGTATATTTATTGCATTCATTTTCTAGCATACCACATTAACATATCTATACAAATATTTGTACATGTGTTCATAGTTATTTTATTCACAGGAATAAAGATTAATACTGGAAAGAGCTCAAATATCCATCAAGAACTGGGTGAGTAGGGTAAATAAAGAAAATGTAGTATTTCTGTTGCATGGAGCATTAATCCACAGTAAAAAGGAAACTATTGCTAGATGCAACAACATGAGTTACAAAGGGCAAGAAGTCATCAATGAGAGTTTTTATATTATATAACCCCAGGTATATGAAATTTCTGGTAAAGGGAAAATCATAGATATGGAAAAATCAGTGGTTTCTGGGGGCTGATGAACCTCAACGGACATTGATTCTTTTTAAAAATATTTTTATTGATTATACAAGTATTTATATTGTATTGTGATTCCCCTCACCCATCTCCATCCCAACTTCACTACCCCTTCTGACTTTATGTTCTCTGATATTATTTGTGTCTATTTTCTAAAGGGGCCAATCATGAAGGAGGGAGATAGGCAGAAAGGCCCAACCCTAGCTCAGAATCCACTGGAAATTGATAGCTCTGGTAAAGGGAGAGTTCATTTTCCTTTACTGGCATGACACCTGGTAGGTTGTCATACCAGTAAATTACAATAGATAGATCTACAACAAAGAGCATTTGGGGATCACAGATTTTACTGGATAGTCCAAGGCAGTCTTATTGAAGAGGCAAAGGTCAATCATTTCTAATAATGTATCAAATAATTCACAAAATTTTAATAAGATCATACACTATTTCTAAAAGAACAGATAAATAAACCGACAAAAATGACCAGAGAATTCTAGAAACAAAGCCTCTCTGTGATACAATCTAAGAATCTGTATGTATGCAGAAAGTACAGAGAATAATGAAATATGATTTTTGTATATATACATAGTTTTAAACATTGAATAGCTTTTATCATTTCAACTCAGTACTTATCACATACTTTGGCAGTAACTTTTGCTGTTTGAGGTACGACTGCAAAAGTCGTCGGAATTTTTTTTTCTTACAACATCAGACAGGAGTTCTGTTCTTACTACAGATCATAGCAAACTCATCATCCAATATATTTATATGTATTTTATTTCCTTATGCCAAAAATGTTTATATTTTCACTTAAAGGATTAAATTAACCCAACTGCTATCATCACTACTCTTGTGTTTTGAGTCATTATTAAGATGAAGAAAGCATTACTTGAACTTAAGCACTGTATGCCATGACAGTAAACTAACTGATTAAGAAAGAGTTGGGCAGCATGAGACTTTCCAAGGTATTAATAATGGTGACCAATCTAAAGTCTATCAACAGTTTATTTCTAGATTTTGCATTTAACATTTTCAGTCTATCTTTGACTGTGGACAACCAAAGGTCTGGAATGTGAAACCATGGATGAGGGAAGCGAACTGCTACCAAGACACCTGTATACAGTCCTATGACTTAGAGCAACTATAATGTAGTAGGGGAAGAAGTTTCTTCTCTTAAATACTCTTTGATTGATTGGATACTTATGAAAGAAATATTATACTTGCTGTCTAAAATATTGAGTTTGAGATAAATTCACATTTGCCACAAATGAGAAAACATAAAGTGTTCTAGAAAAATTTCAGAACCATGGAATAGTAAAAATATAAATAAATAAAAACCTCTCAACTAGGATAAAATAAAGAAGATAAACACTGATAAATTAGGAGCTGGAGAGATGGTCCAGTGATTAAGGTAAATATCTTGGGGGAACAGCCCTAACTCAAAGGACAATTGTGAAGATCAATTCAGTTTTAGAAAATAAAAGTTAACATGAGAGCTGGATTGATATCTCAGTGGTTAAGGGCAGAGCGCTGCTTGCAGAGGACCTGGATTCAGTTCTCAGCTCTCATAGGGCAGCTAACAATTGTCTGTAACACCAGTTCCAAGGTATCTGACACCCTCTTCTGGCCTCTGCAGATATTACATGACATGGATGCACTTACAGGCATGCAGGCAAAACACTCACAAACAAAAAATAAATAAATTAGTTAAAAAATATTGAACAAGGCTAAGAATATAGTTTAGTGCTAAAGTGCATGCAGCCCTAGGTTCAATATACTCACAGAGAGAGAGAGAGGAGAGAGAGAGAGAGAGAAAGAGAAAGAGAAAGAAAGAAGAAAAAAGGAAGGAAGGAAGAAAGAAAAAGAAAGAAGAAAGAAGGAAGGAAGGAAAGAAAGAAAGATGAAAGACACTAGGTCGCATGTCTACAACAGTTTTTACAGTGCTATATTTGCTTTATTCTCATTTTATCGTTTATTTTTATTATATGTGTGTGTGTGTGAGTGTGTGTGTGTATGTCTGTGTGTAGTGCGTACAGGTACATGTATATGTGGAGATCAGAGGTCAATGTCAGGTATCTTTCCTCAATCCCTTATCTACTTGAGTTTTTGAGACATATTGGGTCACTGGCCTGGCTTGCCAAGTAGGCTAGACTTCTCCCCATTCTGTCTTCTCAGCTCTAGGATTACAGATTTGTGCCACACATGGAACTGGATTTTTTTACGTGGATTTTGGGGCTTAATCTCAGATACTCATGCTTGTATGATAGTTTCCCAACAGAGCCATTTCCCCAACTCCTGTATGTAAACTAATTTTAGCAAAATTTTAAAATATTATAAACTTTAAAAATGTATCTATATGAGAAATTATAAATTATATTTCTAAATACACAATTTTTGAGCACATGTATATAAATAACTGAATACTGTAAAATGAACATTTCAAAATGTGGTATGCACATGCATTCACGAATCATGAAATTTCAACTTCTTTGTCAAATATATTATTATTTATTAAAACCATATGACTTTCAGTTCATTAATTAAGATGTAGTTTTGCAGTCAGTTTCAGCCATGACCTTAAAATACCAATACTATGTCATTCTCAAGTCTATACAACTCATCAGTCATAAAACAGTTACCTTCTCAAATTCTATGTATGCCCTTAAAATATTAAATACACATGCTTCTAACCTCTTGCTAAAAATACTGTGTGCATTAGCCAACAAATGAATATCACCCTTCCTTTCTTTTCTAGAAAATACTGTGAATTTGAAAAAATCATTTTTACTGCACACTAGGAAGAATCAAAATGTTATACACACCTGGAAAGTATTTTTTGATAGATTTTATGTAATACATGAAACTAATGGAACTGAAAATGTTTAATAAATGCACAAAAATTCAATAAAAAGAAAAAAGAAAAACATCTGTTCATGGATAAAAGATTAATATTTCTTAAATATTAAAATCATACAATACTAATAGTAATAATAATAATTACTTTGTTATAATTCTATAGGTGAAAGCTAGACTGTCTTCTAATATTGCAATTATGAGGGTATCTTGGACAACTCGAAGGGAGGTTTCTCCTGTCAGATATTGTATGGATATTTTTCTTGTAAGTTTGATCTGTTACTAATGTCAGTGGATAAAGTACTGTTATGCCCATGATTCCAGTATTTATTTCATCATCCAAATATTAAACCTCGACCTTTTGCACTCTGTTTATACTGGTTTACTGAATGTTTCTTAGAATGTTCTTTCTGACTTTTGCAACACATTTTTATTGATTATTACTGTTCTAGTTCATGAACCAATAACATGTATGCATGCTTACCAGAGTTTGGAGTCTTTACTGTGTCCCTTGACACACACCCTGATTGTATTGGCCACTGGTAGAAAAGGAAATTATTAATATTACCAATTTGAAATTCTATAATGTGTAGTTTTAAACTACTGAAGTAAAAGATTAACATTTTTCTCAGAATTTTTATGGAGGAAAACCTCATATAGATCATGAGTCTAAACTAGGTATTCATGCATCAAATGAACCATGAAAACCCTTGAGAACAAGCATTTTCATAATTGATAGTATGTCTGAAACATTTTTCTCATAGAAATCTCTGCTGTGGTTTCTTTCTCAGTTATTGATGTCACCATGGAGCTCAATTGACATTTAGATGTTATAAATGACAGTTCTACATGTTAATGAACAAGTTCTTGTCAGGAGATTGATCAAAATACACAAATGTAAATGACTGGATTCTAACTTGACTATTTCATTCTCCATTTTGGCTTTTATCTTGTTTAAAGGATTTTAAGAAAAGTACACTCATTTTACACATACTCAATGACATTCATATCATCCATTTAATGCATTATTTACACAGTATCACTAATTAATGAAAGAATATTGTTTATGTCCACATTACATCAAATATTTTGTCATTTTCAAATTTTAAATTCTTAATCAGTAAGTTGCTAACTTGTTTCCAAACTACAAGCTGTTAAGAAATGTAAGTACTTAAAGGATAAAAGAACAGATTAACTATTAATGTAATGTGCTTGCAGTAGTTGACACCCTACTTAGCATGACCATTATGTACTACAGCCTACAAAATTATTCTTCATGCTCCCACAGCAGAGCTAGAGCACCATATGGCCGTGCTTGTTTTTCATCAAATAATTTCTACATAAACAGCCGGTGAAGTGTTTTTATTGTAACAGTGCACATATTTTTTGAGACAGTGGGAAGGATTGATGTAACTCTAGTCAGTGCCTGTTTTTATGTCATTGTTGAGGAGAAATTTGAATTCATATTTTTAAAATGTGAATTACTATGTTCTTGTCATCATGTAAAGTTCCTAAGATTTATTATCATTTAGTGAAATAGTTATTGTCACATTCATAAATTTGTAATAAGATAAGAAATTAATGAAAAGCAATTTTCAAGTTACCATGGCATAGTCAGTGTTTTTTATATGCTCACGAATTTTTTAGAGGCAGAGCTGGTATGTTGTGGACAATTTTACAGACAGTTTTAATATGACTATATTTGGTTTTGAAATATAGGTTCAACACATTCTGATAAGTGATATCATAACCAGAAGATTTTTAGCAGTTTTCCATGTATCTGTGATTTGAGTTGATTTAAAGATTTTTTGCTCCAAAAGCACACCCACATCTTCCTTGATAAGAAATTTCATCTGTTAAAGTTACTATGAGTTCAAAAATACAAGTATAAACACTTTCTTTTGAATTCTAATATAATCTCGATCACTTCTCCAGTTGTAAGGAGATTATCAGTGCTTAAAATGTGAAATTGAAACCTTTAGAAAGTTAAATTTAGTTTTATATTAAATGCTTTGGCAAACTAGCAGATCTCTGTATTAGGTCACTGGTGAGGATTTCATTTTCTATAAGATATTTGAGACTAAGTAGGTTTCATTAGGGAAGAGAATGAATCCTTATATGACATTGAAAAGCATATTGCCTTTTGCAATTATTATATATCTCTTTTTTGCAATATTTTATTTATATATATTTTTAAATTGCGTGTGTATGAATGATTTGACTGCACCATGTGGTGTAGTGTCTGCAGGGGCCAGAAGAGGGCCTTATATCCCCTGGAACCTGAATTAGAGGTGAT
This sequence comes from Nannospalax galili, assembly GCF_000622305.1. NCBI lineage: Eukaryota > Metazoa > Chordata > Mammalia > Rodentia > Spalacidae > Nannospalax > Nannospalax galili. The sequence goes on from NW_008359081.1 coordinate 5,113,042, forward strand.
GGTTAGCCTCCATGTGCGTAGTGGGAACAAAATCCAGTGTTCTGCAAGAGCAGCCAGTGCTCCTAACAGCTGAGCTATCTCTCCAGCCCATGTGTCTGTTTTAAACAAGTTAAAACCCAGAGTAATCAAGAACACCTTTGTGTTTCAAAATATTCACGTGTATAAAATGTGAGAGGAGGAAGAATTTCCTGAAACTTCATGTTTTCACTATACTTAGCTATCTTCATTTTATGTGTTTGATTAATTCAGTTTAGGGTCAAAAATATTTTTCCCAGAGTATTTTATTTTCATGTACAAATGGAAAGTGGAACTTTATTTCATTTATTTTCAATTTTAACTTCCTATTGAAGAAGTTCTATAATTAGTGAATACATTTTATGAGTAACATCATCTAAACATCCAAAACTTCACACTAGTTTGTCCATACAGATTTGAACTGATGGCTTGCTGTTTATTTTATTCTACGTATTTTGCTTTCTCTTGATTGTTAGGAAAAGTAATTTTATTTTTAAATTTTTAGTTTTTTGTTTTGTCTATTTTTCATTTTATGTCAATAAATGTATGTAAGTGCACACATGTCCTAAAATGACAGTGGAGGCGAGAAAAAGCCATTGAGTCCCCTGGAACTGGAGTTACAGATACTTTCTAGCCACTATGTGGATGCTGAGAATGGAATCTAAATCCATGCTCCTAACTGCTGAGCCATATTTCCAGCCCCAAGAGAATCATTTTATGAAGGTGTTTCTTCCAATGAAATCTGTTCATGTTACGTAACCAAAAATTGAGACTTAAGTAGGAGAAAATCAACTATACAATGGCTTCAGCTATTAAATTTAACATATAGCTATGAAAAGGCAGTACTCCTTGGGTCCCCTGAATTTAGATATGTCTTGCAAGTGACACCGTTTTCCTTTTGTTCCAGAATGGCTTTTCAACGAACTTTGTTTTAAAAGCCTTGTGAGGAACTCTAGATAGGCTGACTAGATTCAGCAGATGGACAAGCACTGGGGAACGGCTGGGGGGTTAAAACACAGTGGACAGTTACAGGGATGACAATGTATATGGGCTCCTGTCAAGAGGGTGGGAAGCTATGGGAGGGTGCCGTTTGGGAAGTGGGTATATAGAGGAATAAGAATGTTTGGGATGTTCTCTATGAAATACACACACACACACACACACACACACAATCAACAACTAAAAACGAGTTATATTTGAGGAAGAAGCATAAAATTTGCTTCATGTTAATTAGTAGAGGTGAAAAATATTACCATTGAAATCTACATGATGACTTTATATCCATGCTCAGGTGCCAAGGATCTCAGAAAGAACTGACTGTGATGAATAATAATCAGATACATAGAGATTAAAGACTCAAGTGCAAACATCTAAGTGTTAGTAGCATTAAAAATGAGTTTTTTCTGTATGAAACAATATATTTTAAAATGAAATGGAGATATTTTTTAAAAGTTAAAACCTCATTCAATTTTATGTCTTATAGGGTTTATACTGAGTTCAACATTGTATAACTGTATTATTCAACTGTGAACCTAAAAACTACAGCCACTTTTGAAAGAGGTGTGCCTTTGCCCTAGGAATTGTTATTGACTATGTTAATGCTGTAATGAAATGCTTCTTCTAATCATGTGGTTATTAAGTAAATAATTTTTAAAAATTACACATTTCCCTTTATCATGACATTCCATATTGCTTTCCTCTTCCTCTCACAGGTCACCATCACCGTGCATTAATGTGGTTGCTTGGTGTGGCATTATGCAAGTTTTGTACATGTATTATCAGTTTTCATAAACAGTTTTGCGCCATGCATTTCACTAAGCACTAGGAGACCTATGTCCAACAATATTTCTATTTAAAAATAAATTTGTAGTTCTCTCTAGTGTAGTACCTTCCTACATGTGTTCTGTATTTTACCCATTCATGTTCTTTCCACCAGATTCTCTTACTTGCTTTTATGCACATTATGTGAGAAATTCTGGAGGCTATTCATCCAGAGTCATCAGTTTTATGACATGTATGTGTGGTGAAATGGCTTTCCAAATGGCATCACCAGTGTGCACCCCATCAACAGAAGGAAAGCCTTCTATTTCTTCAATTCCTTCTAATACTTGACGGAAAGCTTTTCTATGTGCTTATGCACTCAACGTTCAGTTTTAAACTCCCCTATGTAATATTCATTCATATCATTTCCCATGTCAATTTTAAATATATCACACATATTGTATGCAAAGATATCAATAAGCCTTATCATATGACAGAATGTATGAAATCTAGTGGTGGGGCTGCTATGGGTGTGTTCAGATGGGGGGGTCAAAATATGTTTAAGATATATAGTATGAAATGCACAAAAATTCAACAAAAATTTATATTGTAAAAAAATAAAAATAAAAATGAATAAAACATTTTAAAAAGCATATAGTTTTAATATATTTACTTATCACACTGTCATTACAAACATTCTGTGTATTTTAATAAACACCAAATTAATAACAATATTTTAATAAACACCAAGGTTAAGTAGTGATGGTAAAAATGGAATCCATTTGAAAATATTATATTTACTTGCTTATTTTATGTTCATACTTACTTTATGTAAATGTCATTTCAGTATATTATCTAAGATATATAAATATTACCTATATTAGATTATATACTTTATTTGCTTTAGAAGCACAAAATTGGAGCAATACATGTGAATAAATAAGCCCCAAACACTCTAAACTTCTTCATTAATTATCTACATGTTTAAGTACATGATCAGGTAAAGAAGGAAATAAAGACATTCTACCCTTAATATGCATTGATTATCTTATATAATTCTGAAAAATTGTTACATGCACATTCTCAGAAAATTACATTGAAGACCACAAGGAAGAACAAAAGGCATTTATATGATGTTTATTCAGTCTTACCCATGTATTTTTATATTCCTTTTTGAGGGATGGTCTTCATGTAACCCCAGCTGGCCTGGATCTCATTATATAGAACAGGCTGGCCTAGAACTTTCAGAGATCTCTCTGCCTTTGACTCCTGAAAGCTGGGACTAAAGATGCATGCCACTAGCCCCAACTTATCCCTGTATTTTTTTATTTTAAATGATGCATAATCTCAAACATGCACTCTGAGAGGGGGTAAAAGGAATTCAGTTTCACATCCTGAGTGACCTTTAAATTTTGTCACTGAGTTCAACGCACACATAGGTACTACTATGTAGGAATGACTTCTCGACTAATTATTTTTACTCAACCTTGCACCGAAAAGCTACTGTTCATAATGGAAACAAGCCCACTGAAACATGGGTTCTTGTGACTTGGGCACCTAACCTTGATATTTCAGGACTTCATCTTGCCCTTCTCCCAAGATAGTGAATGAATGTGAGTATGCTTGAATTAGCAAATCAAAGCACTGAAGGAAAGCCTGGAAATTGAGAAGAATGTTTGACATTGTGCGTAAATGATATTTTAGGCCTTGGGATCAAAGAGCAAGATTCTCTGATAAGTGAAGTGTGGATCCAAGCTTGAAATTCCCCAATTAATACTGGGAGAATGATTTTGAATAAAAGTATGTATGAGGCATGTCTTGGGAACACACTACTCTGAGAGAGCAGAAGAAACAAACTCTAGATTAGTCCCCTCTTGGCCACTAAAGAGTGCTAAGAGTAAGGCTGATTATTTTTTCAGGTATATCTGTAATATGGCTACAGTACTATATTGCTAATTCTATGTCACAACTATCTATACAAGTATAATGCTTGCTAACATAGTGGGCATATTCTCCCTGAATTTCAACATTATGAGTTTTCTGCCTTATATTGTTGATCAGCATCTGAACAGAGAGTTCTGAACAACATAATGGAATTGTTCCTAACATAATAGAGTTGCTGCTAACACTGGAAACTAAAAACTAGCCTAAATCATCATATAACTTCTAACTAATTATTTTTATTTAGTTATACTTGATGTTTTAATGAGATTCTTCAAAGATTAGAATAATTTAGAATATATTTGTGATCATTTAAGAAAGTTTTCTAAGCCAACAGTGGTGAGAGTGACACAGATTTGCAATCCCATTACTCAGGATACTCAGAGAGGAAGTCTATAACTTCGAGACCATCCTGGTCTATAGCAAGACCAAGAGGAAGAAGAAGATGAAGAAGGAGAAGAAGGAGGAAGAGGAGGAGGCGGAGGAAAGGAGGAAGAGGAATAGGAGGAGGAGCAAGAGCAGGAGGAGAAGTGGGAGGAGGGGGGAGGGAAAGTGTTTCAGTTCAATAGTCTTTACTATCCCTGTTCTTAGGCCTAGACATTCATGCAAAACACAGTGGTAACATTTCCCACTTACGGGTAGCATGGTGAAAATACAGAGAATTAAAAAATTAAAGCAGAAATGTTTGTAGTTGGTCTGTATTTTCTAAGATAGCTATTTCGCTTTAAAACTAATTTTATACTGCTAAAACCTCAAATTATCTCTAAATCTAATAATTTGAATTAATTTGGATGTGAAATCCAAATCAATAAAATGTTACAGTTAGAGTGAGCCAATGAGTAAGGATATGCTAAATATTAGGCATTAGATATTTTCAGTGGAGTAGTGAATACTGAGAACACAGAGATTTCATGGGTGGAAGATCTATGAAAGAAGAGTAGGATGTTTGTTCCATAGATTAATTGACAAACTTGTAAGAAACATCAAATAGTAGTCTTTTCATTCAAACCCTGTAAAACTTTGAACTTTGAACTTTATGACAAGGAATTCTAATCTTTAAATCCAACATGCCCTGTAAAACTTTTGTTTAAGGAAAGGCCCTGATGCATTCTTGATTCTGATGGCCTGGACAGTGTAGCTCTTCTCTCTTCCCACGATTTTTTAAAACTAGCCAATTGGAAATGACTGTTAGGTAGCACCCCAGCCAATGGGAAAAAGACACATTCCTCTTGTGTTTAGGATAAAATCAACCAAGCTTCCGGGTCCTGTGTGCTTGCTGAATGTGGCCTACCATGCAAGACACCTTTTTGCAAAAGTAAAATCTACTTTTCTGAGTTACTTTGTCTTTGTGTACTTTGTGCAGTATTGATGGGGTCTTAGAATCTCGAATTTTACTACTAACAAACTGATCTTAGATCTTAACAGCAGGTTTGTGATTCAAAAAATCAATGGGAATATCAGAATATAGTCTATTGTGTAGCTCCCAGTCCTCATTAGAGAAGCTTCTGTTTACAGTGATCACCAGTTAGTAGACACAATTGGTAAAAATGCAGAGCCTAAGTGATGGGAGCATTGTGGGGAAAGATGGTGGAATGATTTTAATAGCCAGAGGTTGGAGAATACTGCTGCAAAACAATGTCTTTTGGATATGCCAGAGCCCTTGTACTCATGAAATCACAGCAGTTGTGATTGCCTGTATAAGATTAAGCTAATCAATATTTCAGCACAGACAAGGGAGAAGTTCACAAGTCCCCACGCTGGCTAAGGAGCTATTAGAAATTTATGGTTGCTGGGCTGGAAAAATCAGTTTTCTTCAGAGATGTGTCACTTGATAGGGTGTTCATGGTCCTATACCCTCCCACATGCACATATGCACAACCTTAATTGGGGTCTGTAGGCTACTAAAAACAGAAAGAGAACATGAAGTTGGGAAGGGAATATAATGGGAGATGCTGGGAGGATATGAAGGGAGGGGTAGGAACAGATATGAGCAAAATGCACTCTTTAAACATATCTGAAATTCTCAAAGAATAAAATCTGAATTATTAAAAAAATAAAATCTGTATAAGTTTAACCGCGTCAATGCAGCCTCAAAGCACAATGATTACTGCAGTACCAATCTCAAAGAATAGTCCACTCTGAACAGGGTGCATACAATTCACCTATGAGTTGAACAATCACTAAACAAATCTTTCTACCAAAGTCTCGGCTGTGTACTAATTTCTTACATAGCATATCTTACTTTTTTCTTTTGGACTTATACATTGTAACTGTGGTGTGTAACTATTTTAGCTCATGTGAATGTGTTTGTCATGAGTTAGTTTATTGGTCTTCTTTGTTTAAAATTCCTTACTGAAGTATTTCTTATATTTTTATGGTAATTATGCTGTAATGAGTGCCTGTTGTAGAAGTAATGGATGTTTATTACCAACGCTTACATGGCTAAACTACCTGCATGGTTATTTTATGAGAATTATAGATTCAAAAATTACTCATCTAGAATGCATTTAGCCTTAATTAAAAAGTACTAGCACCTTGTTAATTTTAACAAGGTAAAAAATATTGTGAGTTTGAATTTGGTAAATTATGACCAAATCTACTAGGAACCAATTAGAGATAAAGGAACCATTTAAGTCTTAAAATATCTTTTTTTTAAGAAAAAGATCAGTTAGCATATATGTATACATTGTCATCACATGTAAGTGAAAATAGAGTATAACTACTCAAATATGTAAAGTTTACTAAACAAAAAGACTTTATAACAAAGTGACTAATTAAGAAAATAGTGCATATTCATTTTCCTTAGAGTAAACCTTTGGCCTATTCCAATTCCTTCTATTATTATTACTAACAAATATTCATAGACTAAAAACATAGAACCTAGTCACCTAAATGCATACACATCAGAATTCTGACTTTTTTAGTACCTGTGACAGGATAAAATATCTTCTCACTAACTTCAAGTTCTTCTCTTCCTCCTCACATCCTTATTAAACTTAATGGTCAGTAATTAGGATTTGCACAACCATTTAAAATATAAATGCACAAATAATACATTTATATATTTGACTTAGAAAGTATTAAAATACTGTACACGAAGTATTACAATATTACCTTTGAAAAACAACCCACATAGTACTCAGAAGGATATCAGTAGGCACAGATATATTGAATACAAAAGATAGGAATACTTAAAACATACCAAAATTCAAGAAGTTAGATAAAGGACCCCACAGTAAACCTAGAGAAATAGAACATAGAAAAAAGAAAAGATAAATTCAAAAATTATTGATTAGAAGATAGCATGTCCCTGGGCATGGTGACACTTGCTTATGATGCCAATACTAAGGAGACAGGGTCAGGAAGACAGCCACAAGTTCCAGGCCAGTCTACTCTACCCAGTGAATTCCAGGCCATTCTGAGATGAGATCCTGAGATACATAGTGAGATCCTGTCTCAAAAATAATGGAAAGAAGAAAACACAAACTTCAAAGAAGACCATAGAATCAATTAATAAATGCTAATTATTTTGCCTGGTGTGCTGGCATATGTCTTCAATCCCAGTGCTTGGAAGGGAGAGGCAGGTGGTTCACTGTGAGTTCAAGGCTAGCCTGTCTACATATTGAGGTCCAGGCCATCTGGGGCTACAGGGAGATCCTGTTTCAAAAAGACCAAAAATTAATGCTCATTCTTTAAAATATTTTATGAGATTTTATACAAACATCTATTTTTTAAAAAAGAAAAATTAATAACATTTGATAAATAATAGTATTCAAATTTTTAAAATAATCTTGTATAAAATAAAAGAACAGGTTGAATTTAAGTATTAAAATAGCACAATGAATATCATTACTCAATAGTGGATAAGGAATGGGTCTACACAATGATATATTAGAGCAGACAAACAGAAAGAAAATCAGAATTCTAAAAAATAACTTTATGCAACCTTTAATCAACTAATCGCTCATCTTCAAAGAGTGCTGATATTATTCCACAGGAAGACACACACACACACAAATATACACATAATTAGAAATAGTCTTTATAAAATGCATAAATCAATGGAAAAATTGTAACCCATTTTTCTAGTCTACTTTTCTTTGGTAAGAAAGTACTGATAGAAATGATATTAAACAATATTTGATCTAAAATCATCCATGTTGAGTCAAGGATTCTAATTAAATATCTAATTAAATGTATAAGGTGGCAGTCAATACAATTTGTACCCAAGAAATGTAAAGACAGTAAAATATTAGAGAAAAATGACCTATATAATACCACATTAAGAGACAAGTTTTTGTTTGTTTTGTTTTTAATTCTTTGGATTTTTGAAACACAATGTCCCATTTTGTTGTCAAGTTGGCCTGGGAATTGCTCTATAACCTAGGCTAGTCTCTAATTTACAATTCTCTCGCTTTAGCCTCCAAGGTAATAATATTATATGTATCTTCCAGAATGCCGAGATTACACTAGATTATCAAGGCATTTGAACACATATTAACATGCAGAAAACAGTTTTAACACAGGATTAAATGTATTCAATGGCTACTTCAACAGAGAAATATGACAGCTTAGCTTCCCTGCTGATCTTTCTCCATATATACACCAAGAAGAATACCGATTTACACCCTAAAATATATTCACAAGAGATAAGGAAGGAGGTGAAAGACCATAGCGCTTTGGATTTAGTATAACTAAATGAAAAGATGCATTGAAGAGGGTGAGAATGAAAGGGTTACTTTTCTCACTCCTCCCCCAACTCCAAGAAAGGCAGTAAGGAAAGAGATCCTTCCTGATAAGTACTAGCATGGGGAAGTAAATTTTGAACTTCCAGTATCATCGTGTCCCAGGGAAATCCAATGTTGAATACCTCAATCTTTATGCAGCAGGATAGGGAACAGGGTAGAAGAGCTAGCACAAAGCATTGTCTTAGACCTCAGTGTAAGACCCAACAAAGTGAAACCCAGACCCCCGTAGAAACTGAATACAAGTGGAGCCTTTAAACTGTATCAAGCATGATACAGCAATCTATGAGTTTGTTAGACAGGTCTGAGTATGGCCATATCAGTTGCAGCCTTGGAGTAGGCCTGGGAAACAGCCACCACCTGACAGTGTTCCGGGCTGATTTAAATCAGCCATGGAGGCCACCAACTATGCCGCAGTTTTGGGCAGTCCAATATGACTAGGCCGGAGCTCACATTTAAGGGCTCTAGAATTGTCCTGGTACCAGGCATAGGCTTATATCTCAGTGAAACAGAATCATGCTTTGGCCTGTATCACAGATGTCTGGGTGTGAGCCTTGATGTATAGAAGATGGTACAAGTACTTTTGGCTATAAGACTTAGACATAACCTAGTTTAACAATTAACCTATGTGATCAATTCTAACCTAACCTCATGCAACATAATGAGAAACAAAACCCTATTCACTGGGAATATTGAAGGATAATAAAAACAAAACTATTCCCTGTAACCTAATGTGTGGCTTTTGAATATCTAACATTCAGCAGATCCTAAATGAACTCACTGTTACAATAGAATTGAAGGCTCATTAAGTGAAAATTTTCTTCCTAGCTCAAAGAATAAATCTATCAGTGAATGGAGACCTATCATTCCAGTTGGGTGGGCCAATCACCTGACCAAAGGACCACCCTTAAAAAGAAACAATTCACCATATACCATGCTAAAAAGGTAGGAGGAAGAATTATCTCTTTAGTGAGATAATGTACTTTTCCTTCCCAGAGAACTTTCCTTCTCTACAGTCACTTAAAAAATGCCCTGCTTTTCTGATTACTCAGCACAATGTAGCTTCTCCTTTTCTTCTTTTTATCTGTTTTTTTTTTTAAATTAATGCTTTCCTGAAACATTGGGCGTCCTCACTCTTTCTCTGAAATGTCCCACCCCAGACCCTTATGTTGTGGCTACTTGTCTGTCTTGTACATATTGCTGACTTGTACATCCATCCTCAACTAAGAAGACATAGACTTCTCTGTTCTTCTCCATCTTCCTCCTCTGGCCAACTGTCAAGATTTATGGCTTTCATGCCCTGCTCTTTTTCCCTTTTAGCTCTAAAAAATTGTCCTTGAGCTTTATATTTAGTCCATTTTAAAATTATTTCTTTCATGAGAATAGAAAATCCAAGAGGGGACCCTCATTTTTCAGATAACATGTGGTACCCTGAATGGAGCACAACATATCCAATAATGTTAGCATTGGGCCCATCTAAAGATAAAACTTATGGAAAAGTCAAGTGAATAAAAGAGACACAAAGAGTATATCAGATTTCAATTTCAGTTAGTATCACTGGAATTATTATTATTATTAATAGAAATGTGATCCTTGTTCCTAACTCAGACTGTACTGCTCTCGATGGGTTATGGGTTCAAGATATGACTCAGCTTATCAGCTTGAATGACCGCACATGAGACATACAAGCCTGGGACCGGTCTATCCACAGTGAATCTGTTCAGAGACAGATTCCTGAAGTGTCTAATCATATGCAAGCAACTGTTGATGAGACACTGGGGCCTCCTCTGGCCCCAGAAAAAGAATTAGGAACACACTACTCTCCATAAATACTCTCCTGGTTCATTCTGAATAATATATACATAGTATATTTAGAACAAATCCAGATTTACTTTGTACTCCAGTACTGGAATAGCCACAGCATCTGAAACAGAACACCCCTGCAAATCTGAACCTGTGTGCCATCTAGGGATGAATTACTTAAAAAAAAAAAAAAGACTACTTAAAATTCCTTGAAAGACAGGAACAGAAACAGATTAAGGAAAGTAGAAAAAAATACCTCACCTTTCAAGGCCCAGATTGTGTCAAATGCCAACAAAATAACAAAAGATCTTGGGGGAATTTAATATTACCTAGTACTTCGAATGAGTTATCAAAAATAACCAGGCAGTAATGAGTATTGGAGAATTCCCAAAGACTTAAAAATAGCTACTTTAAGTAAATTCACTGAGCTTGGAGAAAACAAAGACAAAGTCTTAAGTACTCTCACAGAGACTTAACAGATATGGAAGCAATGTTTAAAAATTAAATAGAAATTCATGAGCTGAAAAATACACTCCATGAAACATAAAACTGCAGCAGAAGTCATCAATAGCAAGATAGATCAAACAGAAAAAGAACTGGCAAGCTTGAAGACAAGCTACTTGAAAAATTCAGTTGGAGGGAAAGAAATGAAGAAGAATAGAGAAAACTCATGCCAAATTAGGAACTTATTTAATAAGGCAAAGATTCAGGTAACTGAGATTTAATAAGTTTTTTTAAAGATATAAAGAATACCAGAGAATTTGCCAAACCTAAAGAAGGATGCAAATATCCAGGCACAGGACGGTCACAAGTTCCCATTCAAACTAAACAAAGTCGACCCCCAAGATTTTCCAATAATGCTGACAAGCAAAAGTCACAGTGCACATTTGTAGAAATGCAAGAGAAAAGAAACCTCAAAAGCGAGCTTGGTAAAACAACAAAAATAACAAGAAAACAAAACAAGAAACAAAAAACAAGTAGATATTAGGCTGCATGTTTCCAAAACTACAAATTTGTAGCAATCAAAACTACGGCATTAACTGAAAGTAGACACATAGACCAAAGGAACAGAATAGATGCCTTAGAGGTAAATGCCAACTGAAATTTTCTGGAGTACTAAGAACTTGTATTGGATAAAGGACAGTGCTTGCAAGAAATAGCCTTGGGAAAATTGGATATCTACATACAAAAATGAAGTTGAAACCTTCACTTCTAATCAGTTATAAAAGTAAACTTAGAGCACATAAAATGCCTATTATGAGACCGTCACCTCTAAAACTACTAAGAGAAAACATAGGGGAAGGAAATGATTCAAGACTTCAGGAAAAGTAATCAGTTTGGGAACAGGATCTCAGAGCCAGAAGAATGAAAATAAATATACAAAAATGGAATTAAATAAAGCTAAAAGTCTTCTTCACATCAGGGGAAATTCAAACTAGTGCAAACACAATCTACAAAAATGGAAGAAAATAATGTCATGCATATGAATGACAAAGAGAAGATATACAACATAGCAAGGAATTCCAAAAGCTAAATAAACAAAATGATAAAATGGGAAATAGATGTAAAATCCAAAAAGATACAAATGACGCAAAGTATGCTGGAACATGTGAAAATATGAATATTGGGCTGCTTAGATGATGAAGAGTTTAACGGCACTTGGCACCAAATGTGAGGACCTGAGTTCAATCCCCAGATCCCACATGGCTGAAGGAGAGAATTTACTCCACCAAGTAGTTCTCTGACTGCCATGGTACGCACACTCATGCAAAAACACACGCACACACACACACACAGAGAGAGAGAGAGAGAGAGAGAGAGAGAGAGAGAGAGAGAGAGAGAGAGAGAGAGAGAGAAAGAAAGAAAGAAAGAAAGAAAGAAAGAAAGAAACTAGAAAATATAGATTTCAGACACCATCCTCACATATATAGGATTTATGAGAAGTAGAAAGTCTTCTCTTTGCCCAATGCTTTGCAACTAAAGATGTTTTAGTTTTAGCTCTTTGATACATTTTGATATGCAGTGTAAACAGAATGCAGAAAGCCATCACCTCAGCCTTTCTTCCCTAACCCTGTCTATATTCTTTTAATGACCCATCCCTTTCACGTGGTATTCCAAATACCCTACTCTCAGCTAACATAAATTAACTTGCAAAAAGTAGTATGTTGCTTGAAAAGAGAAATATTGGCATCCACCCTCAGGAGGTCAGAGTCAACTTGATTTTCAAAGAAAAGGAGGAGATACTGCCTAGCAGAAGGATTTTGCTTCCATTGTTCCATAAAAGAAAGCCTCACTATCTAACCACCCCCTGCCAAGATGGAGGTTTCAGATATAAAGAATTGATAGATGAGGACTAGGGATGCAGTACTGTGGTATGACTATCCAAGCATGCTAAAGACTCTGATTTCCACCTTCAGCACTGCAAAAAGAAAAGAAAAAAAAAAAACACAGAAAATCAAAGCTAGCAAACAAACAAAAATCCAGAAAACAAATACACTTTCTCGCATATGAAGAATCTGGATTTAAACAAAACAAACAAACAAAACCAAGCATTTGTCGTGACTATGTATAATGTATAATCTCAGCAATTGGAAGCTGAGAGAGGAAGATTTTCATGAGTTTATGGCCAGTTGCTGCAATGTGAGAACTAGTTTAAAATAACAAAATCAGGGGCTGGAGAGATGGCTCAGCGGTTAAGAACATGGTTTTCTCTTGCAGAAGACTCAGGTTTGCATCCCAGCACTCACATGTTAGCTAACAACTGTCCGTAACTCCAGTCCCAGGGGACCCAACAGACTCTTCCGACCTCTGTGTGCATTGCATGACATGGGTGCACTTACCTACATTCATTCAGGCAATACATGAATACACATAAAATAAAAACAATAAATATTTTTTTTTAAAAAAATAACAAAAACAACAACAAATACCTGAGAAAATAGTAAGGGAACAATTCAGAGAGAGGAAAGGGACTAGAGGGATCAGGAAGGGACAGCATAATTGAGCTAGGGAGACTAACACGTTTTTAAAGCTGGACTGTTGATGCAGGCCTATAATGCTATTTGAGAAGCTGAGGCAGGAAGACTTCAAAGTCTAGGCCTATCTGGACTACTTAGTTCAAGGCCAGGTCAGGCAACAATATGACCCTGTATTTAAGAAAAACATTGTGAAAAGTGGATGGAGATATAACTCAGGGACAAAGTTGTTGTTCAACGATTTAGTTTTTGCCAACTTGATATAAACTAGAGACGCTTTGGAAAAGGGAAACTCAATTCAGAAATTTCCTCCATCAAATTGGCCTGTGAGTGTGTCTGTGGGGCATTTTCTTAACTTCCCATTAATGTGAGAGGGCCCTGCCCACTGTGGTGCCATACTTAGGCAGATGGGCTTTATAAGAAAGGTAGTTGAGAAACCCAGAGGAAGCAGCCCCATAAGATAAATCTTTTTTTCCCCAAATTGTTTTTTTTTCAGTGTTTTATCACAGCAATAGAACTCAAACAAAGAACATCCACCATGCATTAGGACCGAAATTCATTCCCCAAAATCATAAAATAAAACAAAAAAATGCACACACACACACACAAACACACACACACTCACACTCACTCAGGACATGAAAGAAGAAGAGGACCTATAGGTAGTAAGTTGCAAGAATCAGTATGGGACATGAGGGGTGAAGGCAATATAGGGTGGAATGTCGAATATGAGGCAAGAACAATGGTATACATGAATGAGAATGATAAAATGAAATTGATTATTTGGTGTGAGAACCAAAAGTAATCAATATGAAATTTATAATGTACATTACATAGCGTCACATTAATTGTTACAGCTTGTATAGTTGTATATATTAAAATAAAAATTTAGATAAAATATAAAAATGTGTAATTTTAGGATATCAAAGTATAACATGAATGCATTTATAATGTTTAAAAAAATTAAAATTAGAAAGAAACTTTCATTTCCCCAACTCTAAAGCATCCCAACTTATGGGAAATGTGAAATGTTAAGAGAATTCTCATTAAGTAGAGAGGATGAGGTAGCAATACACACCAGAAAACAAAGATGGAAGGCAAAAATAGTAACATAAATTATTTAAAAGGGTAAAGAATTATTTCATAAAGAGTTATCATCTGGCTTAAGCTATCATGGGACTTGTGCATGCTTTCACCACTATTGTGAATTCATATGTATAAATGGACAGGTGTCTGGAAAACACTGTTTCCTTGTGTTCACCCACAACCTTAGGCTCTTACAATATTTCCACCTCTCCCTTTTGCATTGAACCCTGAGCTTTGGGAGGCAGAAGTTTCAAACAGGACACTTTAGGACACATGTTTGACTGGACAGGCCTTTAAGCCACAAAACAACAAGAATTATACACACATATACATATATATATAGAGAGAGAGATATATATGTAACAGTGCGTGCCTTTATAAATTTTTAAAAATTATTTATTTTTATCTCATGTTTATGAGTATTTCCCCTGCATGCTTGTAAGTGCACCCATGTCTTGCAAAGCCACTTGAGGCTGGAGGAAGGTATCAAATTCCCTGCAAATGGAGTTATGGATGGTTTTTAGCCTCCATGTGGATGCCGGGAATCTTCCTGGGTCCTCTGGAAGAGTAGCTAGTGTTCTTAACTGCTGACCCAACTCCAGTCCCTGGAAGGGGCCATCTTTAAAAATGTTGTGTTGATAGGAGAGGAGGCCTAAATATGATCAAAACACATTGAATGAAATCTGCAAAAATTCAATTAAAAGTTTTTTAAAATATAATTTTACGAACCTCCATGATTATTCAAGTAATCGGCTTCTGTAAGATGGTATATTAAAATCATATGCCTTACTGACGATTCAAAAATATCAGAACATGCACGTATTTGCTATAATAATGAGTATCAAAACTGAAATTATTCTTCAAGGTACACCACAATATTAGATAAAAGATCCATGTTGTCACAAAATTCTGTCAAACTTCATTTTCTCTAGAGAAACGAGATATTTTTGAATAGAAAGTTCCACAAATTCAAACTCTGATTGACAAAGATTCACTTAGTGTTTTTCTCTAGCAGAACAAAACCTGCCCTGTGTCACCTATTTTGTGTTTCAGGTATTCCATCCCATCTCACACCTGGTATATAACTCATTATCTGTAAAAGATCAAACTGAGATATTGTTCAGAGCTTCTAAGGGGATGTGTTGTACCACACAGAACCTTTAATCAATAATTAATTGATATGGCTCAAAATATGGCTCTACACCTGGGAAGGATTTCTGTTCATTCCACTCCAAAACACGAGGGGGCGCCATAGAAATGTAGGCTCCACTGTGGCACTCTACAGGCTTGAAAGTTTATAGTCTGTTGTGTCCGGATGTGTCTAGTTCCCGCTGATTCTACCTCTGGATTCTGTGATTTCAGGAGTTAATTCTGTTGTACCGGGTGCCATTTGGTCACCACCAGGAGGTAAGGACACTGTGTTTGGTTTGAGGGACTCTTTGTCCCTCAGAGATGGCCCTACTGGCCAACCCCTGACATTGACCTCGAAGGCTGCTTTTTACACTGTCCTCTGAATTCCAACTCTGGGGACTCAGGGTGGGTTAGATATGATTATCTTTGGACTTTAGGGCAGATCACTACGGACACAAGGTTTTGTTTTAGTTGTTTGGTTGAATTTCTGTGAGGTCAGAAATTGAACACCAGCTTCCACATGTGCTAGAGAACATGTGCCAAAGAAAATCTCAAAGACTGAGTTACATCCTTCACTACAGGACGCAGAGTTTTGGGGTTTGTTTGTTTTCGTTCTTGTTTTTTGTAAATTATTTTTAGCTACGTGTATGTTTGTAGACGCATGTGCGTGCGTGCACTTAGTACGTGCGTGCATGCACTTAGTGTGTGCGTGCGTGCACTTAGTGCGTGCGTGCGTGCACTTAGTGCGTGCGTGCGTGCACTTAGTACGTGTGTGCACTTAGTGCGTGCGTGCGTGCACGTGCGTGCGTGCACGCATGCAGGTACGCACGCTCGCTCGCACATCTACGCATGCGCCAGTGCCGCAGCACGCATGTGTAGTGCCACAGCGCAAGTGTGAGGGTCAGGCGACGATTTGTAGAGGTGGGTACTTTCTCTCCCATCTGTGAGCCTGGGTGTTGAACTCTGCTCATCATGCTTGGTGGCAAGCACCTTTACCCACGGAACAATCTCACCAGCCCCTGTCGTTGTTCTTTTAAGACAGGATTTCACGAACATTGGTCTAGACGAAGCCATTCTCCTGCATCAGCATCCTGAGTACCGGAGTTAGAGGTATGAATCATCAGGGGTCCTGCAGAGTTAATTCCTCTGCTTCTCAGCGTTGAACCAGCAAAGCATAATAACTCTGATATCAGCCCTGGGAGACTACAAGGGGGGTATGTCTGGGAGACTGGGGTGGGGCGTTGCATCTAGGAGATTCCAACTAACTATGTAGGGTGGAGAGAAAAAACACTATTTCAAGAAGGGAGGCTGCTAGTAGACCTCCAGAGGATGGCTCCTGTGGGACACTTAGCACAAGGTCGAGGGGGCAGGGTTCTGGTAGATTCTGTGGGGGGAGGTGCAGGGAGTATCTCCAGCTACTCTAAGCAGGGGGAGGGGAGCGACTTGAAGCAGAGTGTTTACTGGGACACTGGGGATAAGATTCCCCTATAGGACTGAGATTCTGGAAGGTGATTTAGGGGGCCTCTGGGAGACAGCAAATAGGAGCTGGCAGAGAGACTCCAAAGGGAAGGGACGTTAAAGTGGTAAGCTGGACTTCCACCAGCTGCTCTGGGAGGTGAGGATATTATTAGCATGGTGTCTGCCTCTGATCATTAGCAAGAGTCCCAGGCTCTACCACAAATCAATGAAATGACTGTGAGTACTGTAAGAAACCGTCAGCCTGGGGCTGGAGAGATGGCTCAGTGGTTAGGAGCACCTGCTGCTCTTGCAGAAGACCTGGGTTCATTTCCCAGCACCCACAGGTGACTTAACAACTATCTGTAATTCCAGTTCCGGGAATCAGACTCCCTGTTCTTACCTATGCTGGTATGCACAATACGGGTGCACTTACACATATGCAGGCAATACACTCATACACATAAAATAAAATACAATATTTTTAAAAAGAAGTGCTGCCATACTTAGAACACTGGAAGCCTTAAAGACTGCTGTCATCTACAGGCAGCACTGGAAGCCACTGGCATTGCTGTAAGGCACAGGTCACCACTTGCTTTAGTTTCTGGCACGAGTCGGGTGCAGAAGGACCCTGGAGTAAGGCTGCACAATTCAAATCAGGAGTAGTCTTCTAGGTGACTGAGATTTAAGTTCAGTGGGTTGGGGTTTCCTTTCCTTTTTTTTGTGAATGTGTGTGTATATATGTATGAGTTACTGGGGTTTATGTTTAGGATGTCATGTATGCTAAGCAAGTGGTATAACACTGACTTATAGGCCCAAATCCTTAAAAAATATTTCATCTATTTTATTTTATGTGTATGAGTGTATTGCCTGCATGTGTGTAACTGCACCTGTGACATGCAGTGCCTGTGGATGTCAGAAGAGAGCATCAGATTTCCCCGGAACTGGAGTTAAGGATGGTTGTTACCCACCATGTGGGTACTGGGAGTCAAACCTAGGTCCTCTTCAAGAGCAGCCAGTACTCTTGACCAATGAGCCACCTCTCCAGCCACTTCCCCCCATCTTTTTTAGATACTTTATAATTTGGCACAGGGTCTCAATCAAGTTTGATCATGAACTAACTCTGTAGTTCAGGTAGATTGTGAACTTGCTGATCCTCTACCCCAACTGGGATTTTGGGCCTGAGTCAGCAGACCCATCTAGGCTGATACTCTTCATTTTATGTTTGGTAGTAATGAGGAAATATAGGCCTTGATCTAATGGAGCAGTGACAGCTCATTAAAGGGAGACAGCCTAGGCTGTCATGAAAGTAAAGGCTAAAAGAGGCAGGCTCTGATTCTGTGGATATTCTTGGAAACCCTGGATATTTATTTTTGTTACTATTTTTATTTTACGTGTATGAGTGCATTGACTGCATGTATGTAAGTCTACCTGTGTCATGCACTACCCATGGAGGTTATAAGAGGGAGTCGGATTCCCCTGAAACTGGAGTTGCAGAAAGCGCAGTTACTAACTGCCATTGTGGGTGCCAGGAATCATACCCGGGTCCTCTGCAGGAGCAGCCAGTGCTCTTGACCACTGAGCCGTCTCTGTAGCCCCAAGCCCTGGATATTTATATCGTTCTGTACCCCTTGCACAAACATACAGATGCACAGTATACTTTGTCATATCAGGTGAATGAGAGCCTTGGTTTTATGAGTATAGACCTAAAGTCTGCAGAAAGGATGATATGAAGCTGCCACAGAGAGATGTCAGAATGAGGCGCTTCAACAGTGGATTAGATGGGATTTCACCTTGCATTGCAAATACTGTCATTCTGATGACAGTTACTATGCAAGATATGTTGGTCTGAAACTTTTTTATCTTTTTTACTGTTTTTTTTTTTTTGGTCTGGAACAAGGTCTCACTGCATAGCCAAGGATTATGTTAAGGTGACTCTGAAGCCCAGGCTGGCTTTGAACTCATGGTGATCCCCTGCAGGCTGTCATTCCCAAGACTGGTGTCCATGCAATTCCCCCTGATAGTGGGAATTGAACCCAGGACTATGTAGGCCAGGCGAGTAGTCTTCCACTGAGCTGCATGCTGAGCCCCCAGATTTCTTCTTTAGTATTGCCAAGGATGTGAAGGCCTTTGCCAGGGATGTGAAGGACTTGAACACGTGCCAGAGTTCAAGTCAGTAGAAGGAGAGAAATCAAGTCCTATAAGAGGTAAAGATGAGGAATTGAGACATGACTCAGCAACAGATTGTTTGTGCCTACCATGTGGGAAGTCCTCGGTTCAAAATCCTGTACCTTCAAGAAAGATAGATTGGTGGGGGCGCAGAGGATAAGCGAAGGAGGGAAGAAAGTAAAGATGAAGACTCTGCCTAAAATCTGACAGTTCAATTATCATGAGGGTAGAAGGCATCCCAAATCTGTCTCATTTAGTGTCCCAGCCCAATTCTAGGCAGATAGAGGCAAATGGGAATCCCATTCAGTTTTTTACTCAGGGAACCAAGCAGGGCCTAGGAATGAGTGATTCACATTCAATGCAGCTAATCAGAAATAATCAGACAAGATAATGGCCCTAAAAGTAAATTGAGAAAAAGATACCTTGCTGCAGAACAGGGAAGGCTCCACAGGGTGTGGACCTTTCAGATACTCTGGCAACCATAGGAAGAAATAAATATCACTGAAGAGTTGTAGTCTTAAGACTGTGCTTTCACGGGATCAGGAAAGGCTCATCAGAAAAGAAGAGCCTAATAAAATCCTGATGAAGTGTCCTCAAGGAAACTGTTATTGGCAGCTTTGGATAAATCCAAGGTAGTATATTCTTGCTGAAGAGACTCATACCCTCTCATCCTCATTCCTCCAGGTCACTGAACCATCTCTCTTCTACAGCCTTTCCTGCTGTCTCTTGACAGGAGTCATCATGCCTCGGGGACAGAAGAGCAAGCTACGTGCCCGTGAGAAGCGGCGCCAGGCTCAAGAAAAGCCAAAGAATGTGAATGAAGCTGAAACTACTGCAGCAAAAGAATCTCCTTGTTCCTTGAGTCCCAAAAGCAAAGTTATCCCCCAGGGATCATCTGCTGCAGCATTGCACAACCACCAAGAGCCTGAGAGAGCCCAATCTACTAAGGCTGCAGATTCTACACATGTGTCATCCACAGGATCAAACAATGGGGCCAAAAGCCAAGTTGAAGGAAACACAGTTGCTTCAGAGCTTTCTATCGAGCACTCGGCAAAAGATCCTCTAGAAGGGAAAATAGCTTTGCTAGTGCATTACCTGCTATACAAGTATCAAGAAAAAGAGCCCATAACAAAGGCAGAGATAATGAAAAATATAATCCAGACATACAAGAATCACTTCCCTGAGATCCTGAGGAAAGCTTCTGACCACATAGAGCTTGTCTTTGGCCTTGAAGTGAAAGAAGTGGATCCCAAAAGGAGTGCCTATGTCCTCATCAACAAGCTGGATCTAGAATGTGGAACCACAGTGAATGATAAAAGAGGTATGCCTGTGACTGGTCTGCTAATGACTGTCCTGGGTGTGATCTTCACAAAGAACAACTGTGCCTCAGAGGAGCAAGTCTGGGAGGTGCTGAATATTATGGGAGTATATGAGGGTAGGAAGCACTTCATATTTGGGGATGTTAAGAAGGTTCTCATCGATGATTTTGTGAGACAGAAGTACCTGGAATATCAGCAGGTGCCTAATAGTGATCCTCCATGTTATCAGTTCCTGTGGGGCCCAAGAGCCTATGCTGAAACCAGCAAAATGAAAGTCCTGAAATTTTTTGCCAAGATCCATGGTACCGTTCCTACTACTTTCATGCCCTGGTATGAAGAGGCACTGAAAGATGAAAAAGAAAGAGCCCAGGCCAAAGCTGCAGCCAGGGCTTGTAGCGTTGCCACAGCTGGTCTCCAATCCAAGGCTATGTTCAGTCCCTCTTCTTGTCCCAAATAAAGGCAGAAAGGTACTTTACTATGTTTTAGAAAAGAAAATTTAGTGTTCTCTTTAGTGGAGGGAGGGATGATGCTGGTCAGCACACTGTGTATAGCGTTTGTTCCTGTTCTACGCGATAAAGTGGGTATTGGTGTAACTGTTGTTCATTTTAATAGTAATGTAACTTCAAAAGACAGGTTTCTAAGTGATTTAAGTAATCCATTTATTGGTGTTTATAAGATTTAAGAGAATTTTACTATCTTATTGGGAAATACCTTAGTTAATTCAGGCATAAGTAGATAAGCCATTACCTTGAAAATGTGAAAGGACCAAGCAGCACAATACTTATAGTATAGAAATAAAGAAGAAAATTCAAAGATGAGAAGTTGACTGTGTTCTTATCACTTTTAATCTGTTCTGTAAGACTGAGACAGATATTTTTAAGACATAATTTTCTTGTTTCAGATTATACGATTAAACAGCAATAAAGTTGAAAATTCTGCACAGTGTCTCATTTATTTCTCAAATGGTAGATGGTCATTGGAATTTTAGAAGACTCTGTGTTAGCAATGGGAACGTCAGGATAAATGAGCCAGCCCTGTCCACTGAAGTTTACAGTCTAAGAAGAGGTATCATTAAAGAACAAAAGGATGGAAGTGGAGAGGCTGGACACACAGATTAGCTCTTAAAAGCCCTGGCTGCCCTTACATAGGACCTGGGTTCAATCCAGAGCACCCACATGGTAACTGAAAACTGTCTGTAACTCCAGTTCCAGGGGGTCTGACTCGCTCTTATGGTCTCCGTGGGCATTGCATGACATGGGTGCACTTACATACCTGCAGGCAAAACATTAATACATATAAAATATTTTTTAATATTTTATTATTTTTATTTTTATGTGTATGCGTGTATTGCCTGCATGTCCGTAAGTGCACCTGTGTCATGCAGTGCCCGGGGAGGACAGAAAAGGCCGTCAGATCCTCTGGTACTGGAGTTAAGGACAGTTAGCTGACATGTGGGTGCTGGGATTTGAACCCGGGTCTTCTGCTAGAACAGCCAGTGTTCTTAACTGCTGAGGCATCTCTCCAGCCCCCCAAAATAATAATTTTTTTTAAAAAGGAGAAAGTGAGATATATCCTTAAATATAAAGGGGTCAGGGGCAAAAGGCAGAGTGATCCAGATGAAAACAGTCAGATCCAAATGCCTGTGGCAAGTGGGCTTGGGGTTTGGGAAAACTGTCAGTTCTTCATTGTGACTCAATTTTAACTTAAGCTGTGAATGGTGAGGAGTGGGTCAAATAAGGTTGTAAAGGTGGTGATCAGGACAAATCCTCAAGATGATGTGTCTAGAGATAAACAAGAACAGCACCAACACCAAAGTGGAATGCCTGGAATAAAAACTTTTATGCATTACCCTTTTTTTCCAGGGGGAGCGGGAGGTATCAGAGAAAGCAGAAAATCCATTGTCCTCGTGAAAGTTCCCCTGCATCCTTCCCCAGTTTTCTTTCTCCAGTGCACCTGAACATCATGAATGACCTATATATCTTATGAAAATCAATTCCAGGGAGTTTATGACAAATCAGGATGATATCACCTGATAGCAGTTGTGCTCAGAAACTTCTTTGCTGGTTAATACTAGTTCTGAACCAAGGAAGAAAGAGTCTACTACATTAAAAGGAAAAAATATAAGTATTTAGTACACTATGTCAAACTCTTATGTGAGAGTTGGATTTGGAATAAAAGAGTGAAGAAAGTGAAAAGAGCTACAGTTTGGATAGGAAGAAAATTGGTTGGAAGGCCTTGATAAGAATTTTAGTAGCTTTCAGTTGTATTCAACTAGAAAAAGAAAACATTGCACCCACAATAAACAATAGCACCTTTAAAAGTTATGTAATAAGAAATCTGGTTTATTTGATGTATCTCATTTTGACCGGTATGTGTGTTCTGTGGGAGTGTTAAATAAGCAAGCTCTGACACACTGATACCTGGTCAAAAGAAAGCTAGAGGGAATGAGAAAGAGAAGAGGGATATGTTTGGTGGGTCCTGGGGTCAAGGTAATAGTAGTAATAACTCCAGATTTCAGGCAGTGAGCCATGGACTCTCATTTATCCCATACATTCAGGGAGGCCGCCAAAGAAGGACTTACTGCACTCAGTTCACTAAGTGTTTGAGATGTACTGGAACTTTGAAATGTTCCTGACTCCAAATGGAGAATTCTCATTCTCCAAATGAGAATAAGAAACTGAGTCTCAACTTTTGGTCTTTTTGACACAGGGTATCCCTGTAGCCCCAGCTGTCCTGGAACTCACTATGTAGACCAGGCTGGCCTTGAGCTCACAGAGATTGGCCTGCCTCTGCCTCCCGAGTGCTGGGATTAAAGGTGTGTGCCACAATGCCCAGCCCTGAGTCTCAACTTTTTATAGTCCACATTTTCCCACTCCTTCACCTTGGGGCTAGTGTTCTGTCTCTGAATGAATTTCTCTTCTCATCGACATTCATTATTCTCACACCCCTACTGGCTTGTTTTTAGAGTCAAATTTGGCATAGAAGATACTGGTTGTTGAAAGATAATGGATTATACAGGTTTTAGGAAGCAGATGAGGTTAGAAAGGTGGATATAACTGAATGACATTTGAGACTGACAGTGAATCCACACGCTGAGCAAGCTTAACTAAATGACAAAGGATGAAAACGTTCTCAATGGTAGATAAAGAAGGATGGAAATATTTGTTGTAAACTGACCATGTTTAGAAGGTGCATTCTTAAAATACTCTGTGTAGCTACTGCTCAGTTGCCAAAGCACTAGTAAGTAACTTCCTCCTATTCATACAATATAATTAAATTCTGTGGGACTTGCCCATAGAAACATGAATGTAAGAGGAAGATGGTTGGGTGAAAGGAAGTCAGAAGTGGGAAAGAGAAAAATGGCAGTAAGAGGTAAATGTGATCAAAATACATTGTATATATACAGAGAATTGTAAAAAGTACACAATACAATTTTTAAAAATCACTCTTTCAAAGACTATATAGTGATATTTTATAGTCTTGTAACAGACCATGCGAAAAAAATTTCAAAAAAATTATATAATACATACCATTAATAATATATATGTGTATATATCTCTTGCTAGTGTAGGCAAGAATACGTGTGGTTCCGCTGGTTTCTTTGCTCAGTTACACAAGCCAGTTTCAAGACATCAAAGCATGTCTTACTGGGAGACAGTGGGAAGAATCACACTCCAGGTTTACTCAGGTTGCTTTTGGAATCCAGTTATCTGAGAAATCTAGTTTTTGTTGGTTTAAGAGAGAGCCATGAAAGCAGGCATGGTGGCTCACATCCATAATCCCAGCATTTGGGAGGAAGAGGCAGGAAGACTGCCTTGAGTTTGAGGTGAGGCTGATACATATTGAGGTACAGACCAGCCTGTGCTACAAAATAAGATCTAAAAGTAAACAAAATAAAACAAACACCCACAAAAGTGGGAAGCTATCAGATTGAGCTGTCATTGTTCCTTGAGGTGTCTCTGCAGCCTTGCATGTGAAGAATCTCTACATTTTGAGTCAGAAACTGCACATTAAACCTAACTCATGAGTAGATTCTCTCCAGCTTCCTCTTCTGTTAATATTCTCCTCAATCTTCCTTTGGAAAAATTTCTTTGAAAGTGATCATGCAATTAGGATGGACTCATGCAGACAATCTAATCTATTTTTAGGTAAGTACCGTAATTTAAATTATATTTGCAAAGTATGAATGGCCATGTAATACAACCATTCATAAGTTTCAGGAATAAAGATACAGTAATCTTTACGGAGCAATTATTTTGTCTATGAAAGAGGCACAGAGGTAGAAAATGACTTCCTGGTAGACGTGCCAGTATTGACAAGGAAAGAAAAATTAATTCACCATCATACTTCTGTCTTTTGTCTACCTGCCACAAGAAAATATTCTGGTTTTTTTCACTGTACTTAAGGAAACCAGTAAAATATCTCAGGTATGTTCATCAGGCAGTCAACAATGAGTCAAACTGTGAGAGATACAGTTTCTGGTTTTGATCAAGCACCAAAAGAAATTTCTCAGTCATTTGGGATTATGGATGTTATTGACTAGATTTGTGCAGAGAGGTGCTATTGAATGCAGAAGGGTGAATCCTCCCTGCTGAGATTTATAGGACCGTTAGAAAAACAAAAGTGTGATTTTGGATTTGAAAATACCTGCTAAATATAGGAACTACAAATACTGTTTAATAGTGAGGATATTTGATATTTTCACAAATTTCTCCAAGAAAGAAGACAGCTATTGTTATAAGAAATTATGAGTTGTTTTTATGTGTGGCTACACATTAACAGATAAATGAAGCGACTATAAATCTGTATTTGGTTTATGTGGTCACTAAGTTGCCTGTATACTTTTACTTAGGAAAGGACATATGACTCACCTCCACAATGAAAATAAATGCGGAAACATGCTTTTCCCTTCAGACCAGATCAGTTCACCTTCTTTCTGTTCTATTTAGCAGCAAAGATGACATACAAAGCCACATGTGGGGAGTAGCCTGGAACCTTAGATCACCTTGAAGACGAGAGCCACTACCAATCCACATCAAATTTTACTTGCATAATAAATGAATAATGAATGTTTCAAGCCATTTATGTTTCAGGTTTTTTTCCCATTATAACTTTTCTACTTTTTGGGTAGATGTGTCCTCCAATGAAGCTAGAACTGAACTCCCAAAGACTCAGAGGGGGAAGATCAAGAGACTTATGCTGAGAGATGCTGAGAAATGCTGAGTGCACTGGGAAAAAACAGGAGGGATAGTCATCATTTTCAAAGGGAGTGTGGGAATTGTCAGGGAGAAGGTGCATTGACTGAGTGGAGTTGGTGGTGCAGATCTTAAAGCTTAGTCAAGATGTAGAACATGGGCCGCAGGAGTTTATGCCTTTGTAAGTCACCCTTTTTCACACGTTATAAACCATGCTACCACCCCCCAATGCATTACGT
Source organism: Nannospalax galili (assembly GCF_000622305.1). Taxonomy (NCBI): domain Eukaryota; kingdom Metazoa; phylum Chordata; class Mammalia; order Rodentia; family Spalacidae; genus Nannospalax; species Nannospalax galili. The sequence continues at coordinate 5,138,876 of NW_008359081.1, forward strand.
TGGTTTTGTCAATCTGCATTAGGACCACGAGACCCAGGAATCCCAGAGAGCACTGGTGCAGGCCTCTCAGAAGGGAGGGGAATTTGGTGTGACATACTATCTCTGCCTAATTTCCAGTTACTACTCCTTTTATTAGTTGTAATTACATATTTAAATTTATAAAGGAGGATAGGATGAAGAAACGGCACATTTAACAAAGTTCTATCGGTGCAAGCATAAGGACTTGAGTTTGATTCAGAGAGCCAATGTAAAAAACCCATGTGTGATTAACATACTGAGCATCCCATGCCTGTAAGAGACTGCTTCTCCCCCTCACATCAGTGTTGCAAATACCATAAAATTATATTATATGAAAATCGCAAAAATTTAATAAAAAGCACTATGTGTGGTATCCTGTACTTGTAATCCTTCAGCTGGAGAGGCAGAGGAGCAGGATCCCTGAGCATAACTGGCCTGTCAACCTATCCTAGTCGATTATTTTTAAACTCAAATTGAGACACTCCTTTCTCAAAACAAAACAAAGGCAAGCAAGCAAATAAACTAAAGCATGTTTGCCTGGCTTGTATGGGTAGAATCTAGAATAACCTGGATTTGTGCAGCTGGCCTTTCGTATAGGTAGTTAACCTGATTGAACTAATCAAGGATGGAATTCCTATGTGCTATGAACACAGATCCTGAGCTGTGTACATGGAGAAGGGGAACTGAGCAATATTTAATTGCTTTCTTCTGACTGCAGATATTGTGTGGCCAGGTGCTTCAAGCTCTTGCTGCCTCAGGTTCCCCATCATGATGTACCTCAAATTATAAGAAAATCAGATTTCTCCCTTAAGTTTCTTTTGTCAGGCTGTTTTATCACAGGACAGGAAAAGAAACTAAGACATGGCTCCTGAGGAATGACATCTGAGATTGTCCTCTGGCCTCTGCTTGCATGCATGTGCACAGGCGTGCGTGCGCGCACGCGCACACACACACACACACACACACAAACATACCCCTGCACAAACACATAAATATACAAAACATAAACACAGAAAACATAAAAATAAAAATGTGATAATTGCATATGTTGTTGAAAATTTCCAGAAATAGAGATAAATCATAACTCTGCTTCTCCCAAAATTCAGTTCCTCCTCAAAACTTGTGAAGTACAAGCTCTGATGCCTAGAAAGAAGGAGCCCAGTAGGTTGAAGAGATTCAGAGGAACCAAAGACAGCTAAGGAATATTTTATTTCTCAGCACCCAGGCTGAGAGGCACCCAGGCACACCCCAGCACATGCAGGGCACACTCAACCAGGCACATGGAGGTAGGCACACAGACCTACAGGCAGGTGGGCAAAGTTTTTTGACCTCAAGGCTTTTGACCTCAAGTCTGTATTTCTACAGAATCACACATAGAAACATGGTGCTAGCTCAAAAAATGTTAAATACAGTTTACATTGCGGTTTGTTTTTAGGGACTTTGACACCTGGTGCCAGGCATTTTGTACTGACTCATAGCCCTCAAGATGTTTAGGGTTAGCTATCATAGCCCATGTCTCATATCCATGTCAACACCATGTATTCTAAAGAAAAACTGGCCCTTAATGCATTTTGTTTTCTACAAAGATAACCACATTTAAAAAAATCTTGGATCTATTATTTTAAATTTTGAGGCTTTTGCTTCTATACACATACTAGAAAAATGCACTGAGATTTTTTTAAACATACATTGCTGTTGTACGTATTGTTCTGCCTCTGATTCTTGCCTCTGACTAAAATAAATTCATAATCATTCTCTGACACCATGTATAAATCTACTTCATCATTTTAACAATTTTTGGCTCCTTATAGAAGCATGGGTGACTCAAAGGCAGCTACATTGCCAGGAATCTGCTGAGCAACTTACTGGAAGTTACACTACTGAAGAATCCCTCACAGCCCAGTGAATTGTTTATCTCTGATTTAACCCAGGAGAAAGAGGAAGATCTTGAGCATATCCCAATGGGAGCACTGATGCTCTCTTTTTTCTCCATAAGACAACGTTAAAAGACTCAATCTTCTGATAATATTGAGCAGGGAATCATAACTACTCTGATTTAAAATGGTAGGGGTTATGTCATACCTGGAGGAAACAGCTATGCAATTCTTTTACCCACATAAAGCAGAGATGCCCTCTATATTTTTAAGAACTGTAGCCCTACCCTATAGCTCTGAGAAGCCCCATATGAGGGTGGCATAACTTAACTTCCCAAATATCTGTCACGCACTTCTTAGAGAAATAAAGGCATGAGCTAGGCCACTGTGAGATTAACATAATTACAAATTTTCAGTGAAGAGTTTTAAGCCTTGTGTAGTATTAGGATAAAGACCCTCAGTAAGATTTGAGGATAGCACCACATGAGAAGAAAGGCAGGCCAAGACAACTGCCATGGGAAAGAACTGCCCGATGCTTCACCCTTTGATGTCTTCGGATTAGGTGACAGCAGTGAACCAGACTTGGCATAAGACCAGCAGTGGGCTTCCAGTAATAACAATAAGGATCCTGGTTAAAATCAGCAATTTACATTAGGGCTGGGGAGATAGAATAAGTGTAGAGTACCAGCCTAACAATTCATACCAGATGAGAAATGTCTCACAAACCCAACATCTGCTCTCAAAACTAAAAGGCCCATAAATCAGATGGGCGATCAGATGTAATATAACTTGTATTAGTTACTTTTGTGTTGCTGTGATAAAAGCATGACCAAAGCAACATATGGAAGAAATTGTTTACTTTGGCTTATAGTGCAGAGAAATAGGAGTCCATCAGGGTAGCAGGCATGGCAGCAGAAGTAAATGTCATGCAGAGACAGCAAACTGGAATTGGGGCAAGGCTGTAAATAAATACTCAAAGCCTACATCCAGAGACACGTGTCCCCCAGCAAGGCTATACATCCTAAAGATTCCATGACCTCTCAAAGAGTATCAACAACTGGGGACAAAGTGTTCAATGCTTTTCATTCAAACCACCACATACCCTGGGATTCAGCTCTGGTTTTCAGGAAAGTAAAAAATTGTCAGAAAAAGGAAGAATCATAGGCCCTTCCAGGAAGTTATGTAAAAAGGCTTTGTGAAGTATTAGGTTACCAATGACCTTAAAGAGAGGGAGCCTCACAGACTCTTGATCACTTGTCTAAAAGTAGGAGCATCATGTTTAACACGGGAAAGAACATATATTTTAACATCCCCTGAGTTACCTCTGTAGAGATTCAAGAACGGGTTGTCTTTCAACCAGGGTGAATACCACAGCTACCAGATGGAAGATTTTCTGGCACTAGCAGAAGTAAAGATGAGGCTACTGAGAACTGAAGGAATAATCTTCCTCAGAAGGGAAGGCCTCATATGGGATTCTGCCCTTGTTAGACCAGGGAGGCCTTATGTGGGAGTAGTTGGATGTAACATGTTTTTTTCTTTTTTAAATCATAAGTAAGTAGCTATTTGTAGACTCTTCCAGAAAGTATGATAAGTATATTTAGTGAAGTCTGTCAGGGCCTCCATCCCAAAACTAAGAAGAATCTATAGGTTACTGAAAGGTCCTAGACAGATATCACCTTGTGAGGTTGACTCATTTCTCCTGGGGGGAACTCAAGGGCAATGACATCGGAACAGAGTGTCAGCATTAAGTGAGTAAAGAGACTATCAGGCCCTAACAGAAGTCCTACAGGAAGCTCCTGAGTTCAAAAGTGTTAGTCAAAGCCCCATCAATTAAATGGACCCAAGAGATTGTATGGTGGGTTTATGAGGGTGACTTCTCTCTGCATTCTTTCTTTACAATCTTATAGATGAGGGCTGTTATCTGTGAGGATAAATCTCAGGTCAATAGTAAGCAGATACCCTATCTGAAGCCAAGGTAAGAATCCTAATTGGAGAATGGAAAATTTAATTATCCATGATATAAAGAGGCTCTCAGACTTTTCCATTGCTGCCATCCTGGGTACCTTCAAGATAATGTGGTTTTGTGGGACTGGAGAGAATTGCTCAGTGGTTAAGAGCACTGAATGCTGTTAAAAGGACTTGGGTTTGTTCTCACCCAAATAGTGACTAACAACCATTTGTAACTCCAGTTCCAGGAGAATCTGGCACCCTCTTCTGATCTCCATAGGCATTACATGACATGGGTGCACTTATAGACATGCAGGCAATACACTCATACACATAAAATAAAAATAATGAAAATATTTTTTAAAATAATAAAAGAAAATGAGACTTTCCTCAGACTCTTAACCAGGTTAGAATGGAAATAGGGAGTTTGAAATGAGGGGGTAGCATGAAAGCAATGGAATAGAAGGATCCTAGATACTATCAGAAATTAACATGATGGCACTGAAAGTGAAAAACAACAATAACATATTGTTTACCAAAGTTAAATGGGTCTCCACAACATCTGGAACTTCCAGGCCTTATTACCTATCCTCAAAAGTTCCATGGCAGATCAGACAGTTAGCAATCTATCTAATATACATTCCAGATATTGTGGCTATTCTCTTGTCTTTCACTTTGTTGTCTCTTTCTCTTTTAGACTACTCAAGAGAGGCAGATCAGATTAGAAGACTTATAGATTTCTTGAGAATACCTAATTATACTTGCAGAAGGGCCATTAAAAAAGACAAAGTTGTAACTCTTGAGTATTAATGGACACAAGATTCCCTATATTCTCTCCTTGTTCTGTATAGCTTTGCTTCTCAACTTGACACACTTCTGATGAGGGACCCTCAATTGAAGGATTTCCTCCATCTGATTGGGCTATGATCATGTCTGTGAATATTGAATATTTTTCTTGATTTCTGAGTGATATGGGAGGGTAGAGCACTCTGTGCAAACCCTAGGTAGGCAGTTCTGGGTTGTATAAAAAAGCAACCTGAGCATAGGCCCAGGGGAGCAAGCCAATAAGCAACATTCCCCTGTAGTCTGTGCTTCAGTTACTGCCTCAAAGTTCCTGTCCTGACTTCTCACAAGGATGATGTGGTTAGGACTTTTCTCCCAATGTTGGTTCTGTTAATTCTGTTTTTTATTACATCAATAGAAAACTAAATAGGACATGCCTCTAGGTCATCAGATCGTTTATTCCTGTCTGCTGCACTGGAAATGACACATTATGCCACAAAGTCGGATAAGTATAATCTCCACTCAGGACGAACACTACCATACCCACAGAGATTGTGAAGATCTAATGTGTTTCCAGGGTACTGCATCAGAAGAATTTAAGTATACTTCTTCCTCTTCCTGTGCTTGTTTCAAGGGTATTTGCCACAGATCACTTCCTAAAACACATAGAACATTCAACCTTCTATAAGAACCCCATTCATACATAAGATCTAATAAAGGTATAGACAACAGAATGGTGGGTCAAACAAAATCCATATAAGGACCTGAAGCCAATGAGAACTCCACAAGCCCTATAGATGATTATGTAATGATATTGGTATATTACTTGTTTTACAGTTATTCAGTTAGAGAGTGAATTGTGCTAACAGAATTGCTGAAAATTTAATCCAGATTCAAAAGAACCACTTCCTGATGAACCTAAAGGAAGAATCTACTTCCCAAAGTTTGTCTTTGGCTGTACGTGAAGGAGGTAGATCCAAACAGGCATGCATAATATCTCATCAAAAACTGGGACGAAATTATGGTACAAGAGTTAACAATAACACCTTTCTCCTACTATTCTTCTCTCTCAGGTTCTTTCCTTCCCTTTACCTCCCTGGTTCTTTTCCATATTCTTGGTTCCTACAGTTACATCAGGATATGCACTCACTTATAAGGATTTGGTGCTAGGATCCACATATGAGGGTGAACATATGCCTTTTGTTTTACTGAGTCTGTGTTACTTCATTTATTATAACAGTTTCTAGATCCACCCATATACCTTCAAATTTCATTATTTCATCTTTCTTTACTACTGAGTAGAATTATATTGTGTAAATGTACCACATTTTTGATAACCACTCATAAGGTGTTACTAAGAGAGAAATATACAAAAATGGGATAGTTAAAGGGGAAAGGGTTATTAACTAAAAATTTCAGTGCCAGAGGCGTGTTGCCCCCCCATGAGCTGTTGGCCAGAGGGGCCCTAGAGTTCCTTAAAACAATAAAGGCCATTGCCAATAATGTTGGTTTTACACGGAAAGTGGATGGTACAACCCCGTTCCTGAAGGCAGCACATGATGTGAACACTGGAGAGGGAGAAATCAAGCTTGGACTAAGCTGCAAACTCCCTGTCACTGCGTGGGTGGCATTCATAGTGCCATAATGTAACATGCAGATGGCTGGGGAGAACTATCCCTTATAATTCTGCTCAAAGATAGACCCTGTGTGTTGTACTATCAACATGCCAAAGAAAATGTTCCAACTGGTGCAGTAGTAGTACGTTTAGTGAATGTACAACGAGCAAATTTTCAATTGGATATAATGCCCACTCCTAGAGGTATAACACACATCTGGCACTGTAGACCAGGCCAACACCCTCTGGCAGGGGAGGATATAGGCCCCAATCGGGGAGCCACTGCAATTGTTTGGTTAGATGGATGTGATGCACCTGATAAAGCACTATCCAACAATTTGTGTAGCTGCATGTGGGGCAGGGGCATGAGGCACCTCTCTCACCATTTTGTGCAGATGTGTTTACACCCATAGGTTAAGTTATTAAAGCAGCCATTGTTTAGACGTTCTTGATTCTTGCTCTTTGTGCTTTTATAGCAGATTTAATCCCACTGAAATGAGCCAACAGCCCATGGAAAATAGATAATGCAGAGACCAAAAAGTTCAGTGCTTTGCCACAACTGGAGGAAGATCAGCCTACGCTTACCACTCTCTCCAAGGCTCAGGGACATTTGGAGGAGAGGTTGGTGGAAAGAATGTGAGAGCCAGAGGAAGGGGTGTAGAATTAACTGGAAATGACCTCCAAGCATTATGCTGGCAAGCTATAGTCACATCTTCTTTCCATGCTTGTCAAGGAGTCAATGGGGGAGTCTGTTACCTCTCTAGCCCAATCATTCAACCTTAGCTGCATGTGGGGCAGGGGCATGAGGCACCTCTCTCACCATTTTGTGCAGCTGTCAGGAAATCACAGGATATATATTTTAGTGTGAACTTTTCAATGCAGCCATAAATGAGGGCTACCCACTCTTCTGTAGGTAAACCCCCACCCTATGCTTTTTTAGTGAGCCCAATAAACTCATTAGGATTTTCCAAAAATAAAATGTGAACAATAAGAGGTATACTTGCTGGGCATCGTGACACACAACTTTAATCTCAGTTCTCAAAAGACAGAGACTGGTCGATCTCCTTGTGATCCAGGCCAGCTGGACCTACAGGAGACTGAGTCTCAAAAAGACCAAAAGTAAAAAGTAAAAGATGCAGTTGCTGATGCTTATACTGAGCATAAAATTCATAAGCAGCAATTATAACTAAAAAGCAAATCTGTGAAGGACTATATAATGAGAAAGTACATTACATTTTGTGTGATTCTAGGAAGGCCCTTACCAGATATTTTGTAAAGAAAAAAATATCTGGAGTATTTGCGTATTTATAGGCACCTGACATTTATACTTCCTCTGTGAATTTCTATGGGGTTAAAAGCCTACACTGAATCAAATGAGATGAATGTCCTAGAGTTTTTGACTAAAAGTAATGGTACTGTTCCTACGGCCTTCCCATTCTGGTATTAGGCAGTACTGAGAGATGAGGAACAATGACTCTGTGCCAGAGTTAAATCCAGGGCTTTTACAGCTGCCATGGCAAATGCATGTTATATGGCCTTGGCAAGAAGCTCTGCTCACCCTACTAATGTCTGGGGATGATTCTTCACCATAGTTGATAAATAAAGCCAATCTTCTAAGCACTAGAAGGTCAAGGTTGGGCTGGAGACAATACAACATGTTTATGTTTATATTTTATGTGGTATTTTCATCAATTAGTTTAAGATATTCATTCTATTAGAAGTTAAAGGAAGCTTCACAATCTCAGTTTCTGAATTATATTGCTGTTTTTCTTCTGTATGTGAGATTTAAGAACAAATGATTTTTTATCTTGCACATCAACTTGGAAAACATTCCATCTAAGACTGATTTGGAATACGATGCTATGGTAATAAATTGTTTCCTTGGAAATATGAAATAACTCAACAATGTAATAATTAGAATCATGAAGCAGATGTAAAAGGTAGGCATGACAGCATATTCCTGTAACTCTAGACCTTGTGAGGTAGAGGCACAAAGATCACATGTTTGACTCCAGGGCAGGTACTCAAGGCAGGAAAATGGAGTCAGGAACTGAAGCAGAGACCATGGAGGAATGCTACTTACTGGCTAGCTTCTGCTGGCTTGCTCAGTTACCTTCCTTATAAAATCCATGCCTAACTGCTTATGGATGGAACTGCACACAATGTGTTGGGACCTCCTGTTCAATTAATCACTAAGAAAATGCCTCAAAGACATGGCCACAGGTCAATCTGATCTGAGATATTCTTCAGTTGATGTTCCCTCTTCCTAGGAGATGCCAGTACTGTGTCAAGTTGACAGCTGTGATTACTTGAATGAGAATGTCTCCAATAAGCTCCAAGTATTTAAGCAATTTGTCCCTAATTGGTGGCTCTGGTTTCGAAGGTTTAGGAGATGTGGCCTTGCTGGAGGAATCATGTCACATCACTGGTGAGTATTAGCCTTTCCCCATTGCAGTTTTTCTCTCTCTGATTCCTGTGCCTGCTTAAAGTTTGAGCTTTCAGATTTTTCTTCTCGCTGCCTCCTTCAGTCATGCCTCCTCACCATGATGGACTCATCCTTCCCGAGCTATGAACCCAATAAACTGTAAGTTGCCTTGGTCATGGTGTTTCATCAGAGCAACAGAAAAGTAAATAATACAGAGGTTAGTACCAGAGAGTGGGGTTGTTGCTGTAAAGAACCTGACTATATAATTTTTGGAGAAATGTGGAAGACTCTGAAAGCTTGGATGAGAAAAGCAGTTGAATAATATAAGCAGACCTTAATGGCCCTTTTTAGAAAAGGCCCTGCTGAAGATGTCCTAGAGGGGAAGGGAAACAAGGACTAAACAACTGGGATATTTTGGCAGAGTCTGGGTGCCATCTGCCCAATGCCTAATTTCTTTGGAGGAAGAAATTTCAAGAGAGTTTAATGTTGAATCAGCAGTGTCATTATTAACTGTGAATATTATGCAGATTTGCAATGAAAAGGAGAAAGTAGGGCAGAAAAAAGTGTATTTTGGAGCAGAAAAAAAAGAGCACCAGGAAGCTTAGTAATGTGGCAGGCAAGGTACAGCTGGAAGGGACGATCTCTTTAACAAGGAGATTAGAACCATAAAGGAGGCGTCTTCAGATTTTCATTTTAACAACGGGAGGCTGGAAGGAGAGATGGCTCAGTGGTTAAGAGCACTGGCTGCTCTTCCTGAGAACCTGGGTCCTATTCCTAGCACCCACATGGCTGTTACCAACTATCAGTAATGTCAGTTCCAAGAGATCTGACACTGTCTTCTGAACTTCGTGGGCATTTCAGTACAAGGGGTGCACTTACATACAGGAAATACACATTAAAAAAATAAAATATTTAAAAAATAATAGGAAAGAGTGCCCTTAGGCCAAGACCCCACCCAACTTAGCTTCTTAGTTGTGAAAGGAGAAAGCCAAAGGCATTTTCTCCTCCTAGAAAACAACAGCAAACAAAAGTTTCTGATAATGTGGATGAAGAAGGCCAACGTCTATCCGAAGCTAATGTGACAGTGGAACTTCAAAATGTTATTAATGTGGTGCTAGCTCTATATGCATTAAAGATGGAAGAGTATGGGGGACACTGACTCTTCCTCCATGGTTTCTGAGTGACACTGAGATTAGGCAACATATAGCAGAGGAGTCCCTGCATAAAGAGGGCTCTGACAGGCCCAGAAACCCTGAAAGGCCATTGCCTGAAGCCAGAAAGCTGAAGTCTGCTTGGCAGAGGAGACCACAAGATAATGGAGATGCCAGAGCAGTGAGCCATCTGCCAAGGAAAGCTGTATAGATGGAGTGACACCAGCTCACAAGAGAGATTTCTGTTGCAGGCGGCAAAACTGGAAAGGCATAGCCAACAAAGTCCTTTGGAACTAAATTCCCAGATATTGAATATGGAGCAATAGGATTTTCCCTGCTGGATTTGGTCTTGCTTTGGTCTCATATTTTCTCAATATGCATCTATTCCTCCATTTTGCAATGAATTTGTGTATTCTGTGCCATTGTATGTTGGAAGTATGTAGTTTGATTTTTGATTTTACAGGGGCTTACAGTTAAGTGTTTGCCTTGAACTTCAGAAGAGGCTTTGGATTTTGCACTTTTTAACAGTATTGAGATTGAGAAAGATGATGGGGACAGTTAAAAATGGATTAAATCCATGTTACATTGCAGTATGGTCATGAGCCTAAGGAGGCAAGGAAGTAGTTCTTTAAAGGAGAATTTCCTCTACCAGTTCCAATACTGCAACATATTTTTTTCCTGTTGATGGCTGTTTTGGGACATTTAGGTAGCATGGTGTCCTAGTTTGTTCTTCATTGCTGTGACAAAATACTCTGACCAATACCAACTTGGGGAGGAAAGGGTTTATTTGTCTTACATCTCCCAGGTCGCAGTTCATCAGGGAGCCCAAGGTAGGAACTCAGGGCAGGAACCTGGAGGCAGGAGCTGGAGCACAGGCCATGGAGGAACACTGCTTACTGGCTTGCTCAGGTGCCCCATGGACATGACCACAGGCCAGTCCAATGAAAGCAAATCCCCAGTTGAGGGTCCCTCAACCCAGGTGTGTCAAGTTGACACTAAAGGTATCCAGCACAATTGACCCCTTGTCAACTTGACACACAAACATCACTATTCAACCATAAGCTTTCCAATTTTGTCCCCAAGATACAATGTTAATATCACAACCTAAGACAGTACAACCTTAAAAACTCCACAGTCCTTAAAAATTCCAAACACTTAAAAGCCCATAGTTTCTTAATAGTCTCTTAACTCTGGGTGGGCTTCTATAAAATCCGAAACAAGTACTGTCTTATTTCATAGGGAAGAACTGGGCACACCTAAGCAAAACCAAAGTCCAGCAAAGTAGCTCAAGGCTGGACATCTGGGATTCACTCACGATCTTCTGTCTCCAAAGGGTATTGGCAGCTCCATTGCTCTGACTCTGCAGTCCACAGCACACTCAGCTCGTCTCACAGACCCAGGCCAGCTCCATTCCACACCTGCCGCTGTCCTTGGTGGTCATCCCATGGTCCTGGCATCTCCAAAAAGCTGGGGTCACCACTGAAACTGAGGCTACACCTTCACCAATGGCCTCTTCTTGCCCTTGGGGTGCAAAACCTCAGTTTCTCTCCATGATGCCTTCAATTCTGGGGTCTTCACTGCAACTGAAGCTGCACTTTCACCTATGGCCTTTCCTGGTCTCTCAGTGTGCCAAGCCTCAGCTCCTCTCTGTGACCCCTTCATGCTTTCAACACCAGAACCATGCAGGAGACTCTTACACATTACCAAGTCCTGCTTCCAGCTTGAAATAGAGGTGTGGGTCCCCTCTGTGTGCTGACCCTGAGGAGATACCTCCCAGAAGACTCCACCACAGTGATGCTGGGCTCTTGTTACTTACAGCCGATTTTTCAGGCCCAGCTAACCAGCATCAATTGTCCCAGTAAGGCAATGGTTTTGCTTCCGGTTCTGGTCTCTTCTTAATCACAGCTGATTCTTCAGCCCCAGCTGGCCAGAACCTACAGATTCTCAATCCAGAATCTCACACAAACAGCCCTGATGGTCTCCGCTTCCCTTTGAAGCTTCACAAGCAAGGCCTTCATTGTCTACAACTCTTTCAGCAAAACTGTTCCAAGTGCCACTGCAACAAACTCTGAGCACGCAATGGCTTTTCCAGCCCAAAGTTCCA
>NW_008359081.1:5150939-5194218 GCF_000622305.1 Nannospalax galili
AGCTTCCAGGTCACAGTTCATCAGGGAGCCCAAGGTAGGAGGAACTCAGGGCAGGAACCTGGAGGCAGGAGCTGGAGGAATGCTGCTTACTGGCTTGCTCCCTGGCCCCTGCTCAGCCTGTTTTCTTATGCAACACAGTCCCACCTGCCCAGGGGTGGCACCACCCACAGTGGGCTGGGTCCTCCCACATCACTCATCAAGAAGATGCCCCTCAGACATGGCCACAGGCCAGTCCAATAGAGGCAATTCCCCAGTTGAGGCTCCCTCAACCCAGGTATGTCAAGTTGACACTAAAGCTATCCAGCACACATGGCCTTGCTGGAGGAAGCATGTCACTTAGGGTGGGCCTTACCTTTGCCCATTTCCAGTTCTGCTTTCTTTGCTTTACGTACCTGCTTAAAGATTTGAGTTCTCTGCTTTCTCTTCTGGCTGCCCCCTGTCTTAGTGCCTCCCTGCCATGATGAATTCTTATCTCTGTAACCATAAGTCAAATAAACTCTTCCTTGTATACCTTTCCTTGGTCATGGTGTTTAATCACAGCAGTAGAAAAGTTAATAACAAAATAGCTTAAACCAACCATGACACTGAGCATGTTTGAGAATATACTCCTAAGTGAGCACATTTAGAAATTAGCCCACCCCTACATGAACATGTATAGGCTTCCCTAGTAAATCCTGCATTCTCCTTTTGTTGGGGAGAACATTGCCTTGGAAATAACTCACATTCACCTTGCCCACTTCAGGTAATAAACTTCTCTCCTCTATTTTATGCCTTAGTTGTGTGGTTTTTTTTTTTTTTTTTGACTTTGAGCTCACTAAAAGTTGAACCTATTGGTTTTGGGGTAGCATAAGGATGAACAGGGTATAGGGTCCTACTCATGTGATCTCAGGTATTCTGAAAGTTGAGGCTAGAAGATTCTAAGTTTGAGAATCACCTGGCTGTGTAGCAAGTTCAAGGACAGCCGGGGCAACTTAGATTTTGTCTCCAAGAAAAATAAATAAATGAACTAAATAAAAATTAAATTTGAAGAATTGTGACTGTAGCTCAAAGGTAAATCACTTGCTTAGCATTTCGAAGACCCTCAGATTAAACCACAGTACTGAAGAAAAAAGAAAAAAAGAAGTGATAATAAATATCACTTTATCTCTAAAAAGTGAAAAAAATAATCACCCATGGAAAACAAAGCAGAAGCCCAGTGCCCATCTCTGGTGTTCTTTTTGCACCTGAGCCTCTGCCCCTGCAAGGCTAGAGGACTCAGAGAAAGCTAGTAGAGGGAATTCTTTGATTTTAGACTAAGTCCTGTAACCAAAGGGAGGAGTTCCAACCTGGAGTCTGTAATAGGTCTCTTACTATGTGAGCTCTCAGAGAATCCTTCCCTCCAGAACAATCATTCCCACAGAACTGTGTGCCTCTGTCAGCTCTCAGAAAGCCCAGGCAAGGTTTGTGGGAAGTAGAATACTCTAATATCTGTTGGGATCTCAAAGAATGAAGGAATGTAAAAGTGGCTGTATCTCCTCCATTGAGAGAAGTGTTCCAGATCATTTTAGGAATTAGGTAAAGAACCCAAATTAGTGTGTGGGGTCTGCCGGCCCCTGAATAAAAGGGATCCAGAAGAATTCTGAGCCTGCCATTACTTTCGATAGAAACTATAGCAAAACCTCAGGGGAGAGGATAATCGCCTGGTAGTTTAAATTCTTCAGAAAAATGAAGTGAGTGGTCATATTAAATGGGGTATTAGCCTCAAAGTGAAGTCTCCCAGACCCTAAGTAAAGTTGAAGTCCTTGAGGGAAGTGTGAGGTAACCAAACATCTGGAAGCAGAGGGGACTTGTAAAGGTCCCCCCCCACCCCAACTATCAATCACAGAAGGCCCAGATCAGAGAGGGATGATGTGGCTTGTGTAGACTTTTGCTTTTAGCTTTTGAGGAGGCTTTGGTTATGAGGTGCTACAGTGTCCTCAGTCACAGATGAAGGCTTGAGTCTTGCATATAGTTAAGGACCTAATTAGGTGTGTGAAGAGCCCCTGTGACAGACTAGTGTTCCTGGAGAGTTCTGACCTGCTATCAGCTTAATTTTTTTAAAAAAATATTTAATTTATTTATCTGTGTATATGTGTATGGGCATGCATGCAACTGTGCATATGTCGAGGACAGAAAACGACTTGTTGAAATCAAATATATTTTTCAACCATGTAGATTTTGAGGATCAGGTCTGGCAGCAAGTGCCTTTCCCTGCTGAACATTCTTACCTGATTGCTATATTGGCTTTAACAGTCTGTAAATCATTGCTCTGCTACAGTGATTATCTGTGAGTCACAAGAGTAGTTTCAAGTTATCTTTTGGGTAGTCTGAGCCTGAGTTAGAGTGTTATCAGAACACAGTGCTGGCCTCAGACCAGCTAACGTATGTATGGTGGGGAATTTTGTGGCAGTCTAACATGAATAAATGCAGACAACTCGAAAAAGGGATTTTTAATGTAGTCGTTCATCACCAAGGCTCAAATCCAGGTGCCTCCCCTCTTCCTCCTCTTCCCTTATCCCTACTTTCCCCTTCTTGTCCACACCCCTTTCCCTGCCTGTTCTCCCTCCCTCTTTGTCCTCTTCTTTTCTTAGGTATGGGGTTCCATGTTTCTTTCATGCGTTTTTTTTATGTGGGTTTGTATGGTACACTTGTGCATGCTTTTGCATGTGCGTGAACATGTATGTGGGTAGACATGCCTGAGTTGGGGTATATGTGGAAGCTGGAGGTTAATGTATGGAATCCTTGATTACCCTTTCACTTTATCATTGAGGCAAGGTCTCTCAGTCAAACCCAGATCTCACTGATGTGGCTAGTCTAGCTAACCAATTTGCTCTGGAGTCTCTGTCTTCTTAGCCTGGAATTACCCAGCACGCTGCCACATCTACCATCTCCCACCCCCACCTGAATTTACACATTTTCTGAAGCTCCAAACCCAGGTCCTCATGCTTGTATGGCAAGCACTTCATCTAGAGAGCCTTGTCTCCAGCCCCCAGTTTTGGATTTTTGGAGACAGTCTAAGCTGGACTTAAATATCTACGTTGCTAAGGATGACTTAAATTCTAATTTTCCTGTCTCTATCTCCCAAGTGCCTAGATTAGAGGCATTTACAACCACACCTAGCACCCAGACATTGTCCATTCTCAATTTGAGGGTAGCATAGAGATGAGGAACTTTGGTTTGAGAAAGGCAGCCATGTGTTATGAGAGAAAGTTTGAACTTTTCCAGCAGTCGACGCGGAATACTGAGTAAAGTCTGTGGGGAATACCCACCCTAGAAGAGAGAGGTTCATAAATAATCCCATTCATGCTTTTAGGACTGAAAGAAGTCAGAGACAATATATTATACTGTGTCTTTTCCAATGGGCTCCTCAAAGTTTTCATTCAGAGTGAGAGCTCTAAATTCATTGAAGCAAGGAGTTACAGGCCGTACTAGAAGTGAAAGTGACAGCACTGCAGAGAACAGAGAACACTACCGCAGAAAATGGAAAATCCCGCAGAGCTAGTGTTCTCATCCCTCTGGGTCTCCAGGGAAGTGAGATCAGGTAAGCTCCTTTCAGTTCATCTTCTGGCATCTCAGAGAGATGGAGGGCTTTGAGTGGAGGGTCAGCAGCAAAGCCCTACATCAGAGGTACCCTTAAGCACTGCCAGTATTAGGGTGATGACGGTTATTGTCAACTGTTCCATTTCCAGTACAGAGCTAGGCTCTAATCCCAGTAAGCCCCAGGCAGGTGCAGCAACTAACAACCTTAGGCAGGCCTTTAGTTATTTCCATAGGATGCTCCCAGAACAGACAGGTCAGGGAATAAGTATATTGCCAGTCACTAGAGACTTCAAAGAATATTTCAAAGGTAATGTTCAATAAGGCCAAGGAATTATCTTCTAGCTAATGTGCCCAGTGATTTCATGTTTTCTCTTCTATTCCAGAGTTAGAGTTACTTATCTATCTGCCTGCTTCTGCTGTCTGAAGGCATCAGAGCTCAGGTTCAAAAGAGTAAGTTCCATGCCTGTGAAAAGGATCCTAGGGCCCCCAAACCACCAGCAGACATGATGGGTGCTCAGGACACTGAAAGAAAAAGAAGAAAGGCTTTTTTTTTCCTTTTCCTCTTCTCCTGACTTGTGTATTTGCAGGAGCTGAGTGGCTGCTGGAAAGCATAGGAACCCTTAAGGGCCTTAGAGGGTCCCGACTACTACCATTCTGCTGCAGTTGCCTCATACACGAGATTTGATGGAGTGCCAACAACCATGTGGAGGAAAGGCCAAGATATAAAAAACTCTACATATTATTTAAAAATAGGTGGTGCACACCTTTATTCCCATCGCTCTGGAGGCAGAGGTAGGCATATCTCTGTGAGTTCAAGGCCAGCCTGGTCTACATAGCCAGTTCTAGGCCAGCTAGCACTATAGGGAGACCCTGTTTCAAAAAGATAAAACAAATATAAAGTGGATGCTCCTTATTAGGAAAAAATCTGCATTTTAGTCTACTTGGTTAATAAACATATTGCTCTGTTTCTTACCCTTGTATCTTAATGAAAAGAATGCAAGATTTGTGTGTGTGTGTGTGTGTGTGTGTGAGAGAGAGAGAGAGAGAGAGAGAGAGAGAAGAGAGAGAAGAGACAGAGAAAACGTGTGGATACAACTCCCATTTTACTATACAGAATTCCAAACAGTATATATGCCTAAAATTTGCCACTCTCCTTCTGTTGGACACTTAAATTATTTTTGATAGGAAAATTAGAAATTAGGAATCTTAGCTAAAATACACCAATGGAATGATTATAAATTTTAAGAGTATTGCTGAAATTCTATTCCAATAATGCTGTATCTTTTTGCATACTGGGCATTGAATGCAGGGTTCCATGCTTCATGTGTTCTACCATTGAACGATCTAAAGCCTTGTAATATATTACATTTAGTTTGAGACAATTTGTTCGTATTGTGGGGGCCGGCCTTGAATTCACACTGTATCGTAGGCAGACCTTAAACTTGCAATCCTCTTGCATCATCATCACAAGTATTTGAGATTACAGGCTTGAACCACCAGACCCAGCCCAATACTCTCTCAACTTATGTTCCTCTTATTAATATCTTTGAATATTTTCAAGTAATAGGAATTTTATTTGCTCGATTTAAAATTTATTCTATCTTCTGGGCAAAAATGAATTCTCTCTTTATGAGACTGACATGCTACCTACTGCCTCAATGAGGCACCAGGTACGATGGCACAAATCTGTAGTTTTGGCTACTCATTAGGCTGAAGCAGTAATATCCCTTGAGCCTAGGCATTTGAGACCAGTCTGAGAAACAGCCAAGACCCTTTATAAATGATCATTCATTTGAAGATTAACTTAATTAAAAGTTTTATTACTATAGAAACGTTCCAAAGATACTACAATAGTTTCACTTATTCTTTTGCTTGTTTAAAGAGCTTACTCTTTTTTCATTCATCTATTTATATTGTGTGTGAGTATGTGTGTAGACTTGCGCACCACAGCACTGCACGGGCGTGGAAGTCAAAGGACAACTTGCAGGAGTCGTTCTCTCTCTTCCTATCATGTGTGCCAGGGTATTGATCTCAGCTGGTCAGTCTTGGCAGCAAGCACTTTTACCCATTGAGCCATCTTGTCAGTCCAGCCTTTTTCTCCTATTGTCAACATGTTTGATATATTTGCCACAAATAATGAACACATATTTACACATTACAATTAACTGAAGTCCTCACTTCATTCAGATTTCCTTCACTTCTCATATGTCCTTTTTCTATTCTTCTTTCGTTCTTTCTTTTCATTTCTGGTGGTAGGGTGTAACTTGAGGCAGGGCCTTCTATAAACCAGGCTGGCCTGGAACTCAAGATCCTCCCCTATGAGGCTCCAGAGTACTGGATTTACAGATATGTGCCACTGTATCACACTTGTAAGATCTTGCTGTTGCTGGGTACTGTTCACACATCACATTGCGTTATATCTCATTTCTCCTATATTGTGACAGTTCTTTAGATGTTTCTTGCATTTGGTGATATTTACTGTGAATATGGACTTATTTAGTTATATAAATCACTTGCCGAACTGTTTCCAAAGCGGTTGTCTCATTTTACATACTCACGTTTGACAGATCCAGTTGCCTCTTCACCAGAAATTGCTATTTTAGTCCTTTTGTTTGGTGTAAGATGGTAAATAGTTGTTGTAATTTGGATTTCTTTAATGACAAATTATGTTGTATATTCATTCATATGCTAATCTTCCATCATATATCTTCTTCAGTGAGATATTTACTGGTACATTTTGCTCATTCTAAAAACAGCCTTGCAGGTATTTTTCCTAAGGCAACTGTAACAAACTGGGTGGATTACAACAAAAGAAATGTATTCTCTCACAGATCTGGAAACCAGAAGTCTGAAATCAAATTCCCACACGTATTTATTCATTTATGAAGGTTCAAAGAAGCAGCTATACCATGCCTTTCTTCTACCGTCTGGTGGCTATCCAGAAATTCTTGGCATTCTCGGTTTACAAAACAAAACTCTTATCTGCATTAATCTTCACATGACCCTCTTTGTGTCCATGTATTTAAAATCTTCTCCTTTTTTATATGACATCTGTCATTGGGTTTAGAACCTAGCCTAAATTCAAGATGCTTTCTTTGAGAGCCATAATTATATCTGCAAATCTACTTTCTCTAGATGTTATCTCATTCACAACACTATGGGTTAAGAGACAGAACTATCCTTTGGGGGCCAGAATTCAACCTATTAGTTGCTTGACTTAATAATGTTGGGTTTAAGAGTTCTTTGTACATTTTGTGAACCATTAATGTATCAGACTTACAACATGCAAACAAGTTATCTAAATTTGTGATATGTCTCTAAAATTTTAATGGCATTTGTTTAGTGTGTGTGTGTGTGTGTGTGTGTGTGTGTGCATGACCGTACATGTGTGCACGTGTGTGTGCATTTGTACCAGGGTGTTCATGTAGAAGTCAAAGGAAAACAAGTGGGAGTCATTTGATCTCTTCTTCTACTATGAGACGCCTGGGAATAAATTTAGCTCATAGGCTTAGTGGCAAGTGCCTTAACTAGCTGACCCGTATCCCAGGTCCCTTATATTTCATTTTTAAATGGGAATGTATACTGGGAATAGAATGCAGAGGCTCATGCATGTTAAGCAAGTCCTTTACTATTGGTAGAGGTTAGTCTCAGCACTTTTTAAATTTAAATTTCATTAAATCATCTCACAGATCTTCAGGTTTACTTTGAACTCACTCTGCAGTCCAGGCAGGGCTTGAAATTTCAGATATTTGTGTCAGCCTCTCTACTTTCTTAGCCTCCTGAGCAGCTGGAAATCTAGGCCTTTGCCTCTTTTCACACACTCTCTTTTTTAATAGTTTTATATTGTGTTGTGTATGTGTGTGTGTGTGTGTGTGTGTGTACCATATATGTGTAAGTGTCCACAATAACCAGAGGCGGATGTCAGATCCCCTGGAGCTATAGTTATAAGCAGTTGTGAGTGGCCTCACATGTGTGCTGGGAAACAAGCTTTGTTCCTCTGAAAGAGCATTAGTAACCACGTAGCCATCTCTATACCTCCTGTTTTCATTTTCTTAATGACATTTTTAAATAATTCTTTTTCATAAAAAAATTTATGTTAATAAAGCCCACACTATCAGCATTTATAAATAATATTTTTATTGTTATATCTAAAACTCCACTAATAATCCTAAAATCCCACTGATTTTCTTCTAGAAGTTTTATACTTTTCCATTTGCATTTCATCACTTTGGTTTAATTTTTGTGGGAGGTTTGAGTGTAAATTTCATAACCGAATTGATTTTCTTCTGGTATGGATTCCTATTTTCTGTTGCTTTTATTTTATGTGTATTAGTGTACTGCCTACATGTATGTAAGTACACCTGTGTCATGCAATTCTCATGGAGGTCAGAAGAGGGTGATCGATTCCCCTGGACTAGAGTTATGGACGATTGGTAGCTGCCAAATTTGTTAGACTATTTGTCTATTCTTTCACCAATGTTGTGTTTCCTTGATTAACATAGCTTTATATTAATTATATTATATTAATCATTAACTTTGACAATTTGTTCTTTTTCAGTTTTCTATTGACTTTTCTGGAAATTTTTGCTTTCCATATCAGAGTTACAGTCAGAATAGTTATGTACACCAACACCACCAAAACTGGGCATTTTGACTGGAAGTACTTTGAATCTATGCATCATGTTAGCAAGAATAGGCATGTTAACAACATTGAATAGTCCCTGAATAGTCTAACCTATAAACAAATAATGTTTCCTAATTTATTTTATTTGACTTTCTCTGTATGTTAAAGGTTTTGACAGAAAATTCTTTAAATATTCTGTTAGACTTTTTTCAGCATTTTATTATTTATTTTAGCATCAGTAGCATTTGTTTATTGTAAATATTTTATATTTATTTTTAGTTCCTAATGAAAAGTGTTCATTGCTAGGACATAATGAAATAATCATATTTACATATAAGTTTCAGGTGTTTTTCTTTAAATATTCTTTAGGAAATTCTTCATACACAAGTATTCTCCCTGCAAAGAAACATATAATTTCTACAATTCTTTCAAATGCATACTTTTTATTTTTGTTTGTCTTTCACTAGATAGAACTTGTTTTGTTGTATAGAAGTGATGAGAGGACAAACAAGTCTTTGGTTGAATGTATTCAATTTCATCAAGTGTGATTCTGTTTCCTTATGCTATCTTGTTTTATTTTTGAGAATTTTATGCATAAATACAATTAAACAGGAATATAAATACTCAGTTCCCCACCCCCAAACCCTTCTCTTCTAACTTCATTTTTAAATTTTCACTTATTTTTTATTTATTTTTATTCCATGTGTATGAATGTTATGCGGCATGGGTGCAAATTCACTCATGTTGTGCAGTGCCTGTGAAGGACAAAAGAGGGCATCAGATTCTGTAGGACTGGAGTTACAGACCATTGTTAGCCACCATGTGGATGCTGGGATTCAAACCTGGTCTTCTGCAAGGATAACCGGTGCTCTTACCTGCTGAGCCGTCTCTTCAGGCTCGGAACTTCATTTTTTGATAATCCACTAAAATCAGTTAGTGTTGCCTATAAATGCATGAGTAAATGCACTCTTTATAGACTAAGAGATTTTCTGTCTATCATAGTTTGAATATGTAATATTTCCCAAAGGTCTATGGCTTGAAGTCTTGTTTCCTGTGGCAAAAATTTTAAGAAGTAGAGTCTAGCAGAAGATCTTTAAGTTATTAGGAGCATTGCTGCTTTCACCATGAGATGCTGCCATGCCACAGGTGCAAAGCTACAGGGCCAATTGACGATGGACTGAGGCCTCTCAAACTGAGTTAAAATACTTCATTTCTCTTTATAAGTTAATTATCTTAGGTATTCTTTATGTAACACAAAGCTGAGTAACATACTTTCTAGTCCTGATTTAAAAATATTTTGTCACAAATGCATGTGAAACATTTCAAATTTTTGCATCTATACTATTTTGTTCATTCTTTTAAGATGATGAATTACAATGATTTATAAATATTGAATTAATCTTACATTCTGTAAATAAGTCCACCTTATTTGTGACACACTATTTACACATTGCTATATTATATTCACTGATAACTTGACAAAGAAATTTTTGTCAATATTCATGAGAAATAGTGGCATGTAGCTGTTTTCCTAGATACTTATATGCCTCTGCTGTTAAGGTTATGATTTCCTCATAGAAATATTAGTTATGCTGATACATGCCTGTAATTCCATCATTTGAAAGGTGGAGCCAGGAGGATCAGGATTTCCAGACTAACCTCAGCTACACTGTGAGTTCAGAGTCAACCTGGGCTGCAGGAGGCCCTGTCAAAAAACACGAATGAAAAATCAAAGAGAATGAGTAATTCTTTCCTCTTCCATTTACTGAATGACCTTTTGGATTATTGCTGATTTTACTTCCATTAGTATTTGATACAACTCACCACCAAGGAATTTATCTGGGCCTACTAATTTTTATTTCAAAACATTTAAACAACTATTACATGTTTGTTTGTTTTCTTTCAAAAGTTATTTTTTTGAGACAGGGTCTATGGCTAGTCTTGAAGTCATAACAATTCTCCTACCTCAGTCTCCTAAGTGCTGGGATTGCAAGCAATGTACCAGCAGGCCTAGCTGATACTGATTTTCTTTAAGAGAAGCAGGGCTATTTAGGCTATCAGTTCCAAGTTGAATTAGTTTCAGTTGTTTCTCTCTTTCAGAGAATTGAATTCCTTAAATGTAAATTATCAGATTTGTGAACATAGAGTCTATTATAATTTTAACTTCTATGAAATAACTAGAGATAGCCTGTATTTTCTCCCTGATATTAGTAGCTGTGCTTCTCTGATTTTCTTGCTTATCCTGATGGGAGCCTTAGCAACTTCACTGATGATTTTGATGTTACTGATGTTTCTGTTATTTTGATCTGTATTTCTGCTGTACATTTTTAAACCACCAGTTTCTGCTTCTTTTTTTATTTGCTTCCTTCTCTGATTTTAGGTTGTACTGCTCTTCTTTGCCAACTGCCCAAAGGTAAAAAGGTTATTTACTTTAGAGTTTTCATCACTTCCAGTATATGCAGTTGATGTTTCAAATTTCTATAACTATTTTCATAGCAAGTTGGAAAATTTCTTTTTGTAAATTTTATTTAGTTCAACATACTTTTAAAAGTTTTTTTTAAAACTTGTTCAATTTGTAGTAATTTCAGAGATATGGAAAAATTTTAGCTATTTTTGTTTTAGTGATTTCTGATTTGATTCTATTGAGATCTGAGAAGAGATTTTGTGCGATACTACATCTTTCAAATTTTCTTAAGATTGATTATATCATCTACTTTGTGACACAGACAAGCTTGGGCAATATATACATAGTCCTGTTTTGGATGGAGTTACCTACTGTGCAATTGAGTCAAGCTGATTATTAGTATTGTTCACATCATATAAATCCTTACTCTTTTCTGCCTGCTAGGCTTATAAATTACTGATAGTCTGGTAAAACACTGTATTATGATTCTCCTTTCATTTAAATTAAATTTCACCCTTTAGATTATGATGCTGCATTGTTAGGTGCATATACATTAGAGTTGGTGTGTAGTCATTGACAATGGAGTCTCTTATAATTAGTTTTCATCTTTGTTAACTGATTATTTTCTTTGTTCTTCTGTCTGTTTTGTATAACATTTGTGAACTCACTATGTAGCCTAGGACAGCCTCAACATTCAGAGATTCTTCTACTCCAGTCTCTTAGGGACTAGGATTACAGGTGTGACTTATCATGTGTGCCTCAAAGGTGCATTTTTCAAAAATATATATTTTATGTATTTGAGTGTTAGCACTGCATGTGTGTAAGTGCACCCATGTCGTGCAGTACCTGCAGAGGAGAGAAAAGGGTTCAGATCCCCTGGGGCTGGAGTTACGATGGTTGTTAGTTGTCATGTGAGTGCTGAAATTCAAACCTGGGTCTTCAGCAAGAACACCCAGTGCTCTTAATCGCATAGCTATCTCTCCAGCCCCTTAAAGGTGCATTTCCATGTGGGAAATAAAGCTTAGGGAGCACTGTGGGATATAGGGTCAGAGGAATGTAACAACTGGATGATGTAGAAAAGGGCCTTGAAAAGATATCTTCTGGAAAAGGCATGACCTTTGCAACCATGAATTCATAGCAGGTATGACTGCCTGCACTGAGCCTTCCCATGACTGAGTTTAACATTCAGTCAGAGACTTGGGAGGAGCTCCTGGACCCCTACTCATCCTTGGGGAAATACTGGCTGTTCACGGATGTTGGGAGATGGGGACATTGTCTTCAGCCATGTAGCCAGTGGTGAGTTCACCCTACCACAGTGGACAGCTCCACATCCATGCTCACAGACTCAACCCTGGTTAAACGCAGTGGGTCACAAACACAATCAGAAACAAAGACATGAAAGTATGAAGAGGATTTGTAGAGAGGATGGAGGCTTGATGAGGGTGAGAGGAAGAGAAAGTGAGGCTCTGGGAGTGATCAGAATGTATTATAGACATGTATGGAATTGTCAAATAACATAATTAAAAATAAGGAAAATAAAGTTAGGCAAATATGCACCATGAGACAAACTAGTGATGAGGCTTATTCAGACAAAAGAGAACAGGGGGCGATTAACACAAGAAGCCACAACTGGTCAAACTGTAGAGAATAAAAGACTGCTAACTGAGTGTCCCTGGATAGGACAGCTGTATTCATTCTCACTCACGCTGGGCTCGGGGACCAATTTGGAAGCGGGCCAGAAAGATGGGGAGAACCAGAAGGAGTGGATGACCACAAGGAAACAGAGTTTTCCAGACAACTGGTCAGTTACTCATCTGAACTCACAGCAGTGGTGACAGCATGGATAATTTCATGTCAGTTCAATTTAGACAAAAACCAATATAGAACTAAAGAAAAGAGCAAGAAACCACAACCTTACTGAAGAAAATATTGGCAGCTGATGAATGCTGGGTAAAGGAGAGTTGGTTTTCTTTATGGAAGTCAGACTAGATAGACTGGCCAGTCTCACATGGATGAACTCACAAGAGGGTCTTATGAAGACACAGACTTGACTCAAAAGGCCTTAACATACATGGCGGAATGCATCAAATCTGGTGGGTGGGCTACGAGAGTGTGCAAATAGGGGAGGGATCTAAATATGATTAAGATGCATTGTATAAAACTCACAAAATCAATATAGTATTTATTGGGGGAAATGAACAGATGTCAATCAGTTGATATTGTAGCCCACAGGAATGCTTTTCCACTTAAAAGAACCAGCAATAGCAGCAGCACATCAATCAAGAATTAAACTATGAGTGAGTTCTAGTTAGGCTTCAACAAGTCTATGAAATTTTTCTTACTGATTTTGTTTGTTTGTTTTGCTTTGTTGAAGCAGCAACTCAGTCCTGGCCCAGGTTGGCCCGAAACTCAGTGTAGCACAGACTGGTTTTCAGCTTCCAATTACTCTTTTGCCTCTACCTCCAGAATCCTAGGCTTGCGAGTTTGAAGAATCTTGCCTAAATTTTCATTTTTTGTTTTCTGTTTTATTTTGCTATGGTTTGTGCCTAGCTTGTGTGTTTGTGTGTGTGTGTGTGTGTGTGTGTGTGTGTGTGTGTGTGTGTGTGTGTTTTCCATCCAAACAAATATTATCTGCTTCTGCCTAAACATTAATCTTTATTCTACTTGAAATGATGGAACTTCAGACTTATTGTTACTAAGGAAATTTGCCTAATTTCAACAGGCTAATTTCAACACAAAGGAAAATGTTATTTGGAAGATTATATGATATATTGGTAACTGGAAACAAGCTTAATGCACTTTGTTTTCAGGTTGTGAAACTGTAGTCCTCCAAGTCTGCACTGGGAAGTTTCACTTATGTTGCAGATTCCTTATACTGTGACATTTTTGATTCCTTCCAAAACCACTTTCAAGCTGAAAATAAATGGAGTTCATCACACACTGAAAGGATATGTTGTTAAAAATATAATTTATCATATCTCAATACTCCTTTTATTTCGTGTAGCTCACTGTAGCTTAAAGTGTGGAGGTCTTCAGAGGCTTCATTAAAACAGACACTATTATAGAACACTGAATAGATGCCACCAGCCACCACATTCAAATGGTTCATCTGAACTTGAGTGTTCTAAGGTAGCTTCTGGGCATTGGAAAGAAGGAATGGCTAATAATATAAAGCTACAAATCAGGTTGTAGAAAATAACTATAGTATAGGGTTCGATCGGAAAACTAATTCAAGGAAATAGCAGTGGATTCAAAAGCATTTTAATTTAATTTCTGCTTGTTTAGTTTCATAAAAATTTCTGCTTATGGGCCTGTCATATATGTGGACTTTCTTTGCTTTCAAAGTTACTACATTGTATGTGTAAGAGTGTAATTCCTGCATGTAGGGAGATGCAACAATATTTTGCAATGCCTGCAGAGGTCAGAAAAGGGCATCAGAACCAATGGAACTGGAGTTATAAACAGTTGTTAGCTACTATGTGGGTACTGGGAATCGTACCCAGGTCCTTTGCAAAAGCAGCCAGTGCTTTCAACAACTGAGTTATCTCTCCAGCGTTGACACACCACCCTATTAAAATTAATATAGTTTACTTTTAGGTTTAAAGAAAATTCATCAAGAAATACAGACAATTCCCCTATATTGCCTCTCATTTCACAAAGTGATCCTTATTATCGGCATCCTTCATTGGCATGATACATGTGTTGCAATTGATGAATCGATATTTATACATTTTTGACTTTTTGATTGTTAGCCTTAGCGTGTTATGGCTGTGTCATCTCTCCAGCCCAAAATTCCGATTAACCAAAATTCATGATTTCACATTTTTAGTCATAAAATTGTGCATATATATGAGGTATGATGCTAAAAAGTGCATAGTGTATAATAGAAATATGAGGGCAACTAGAATTTCCATATTATAGTTCCAAATATAATTTATGCCACATTTTCCTCTTCTGCTCACTCCTATCCCGACACCCTCTCTTCTTGAAAGAGGATCATGCTGTTTAGCCAAGGTTCCCCTGGAATTCTATTTCTTATATTTTTAAAAATTTTATTGAATTTTTGTGCATTTCATACAGAACATCTCAAACAATCTTTATCATCTTTATACCCCAATCCCCACTGGCACCCTCACATACTGCCCCCACTGGATCCCCTATACTCTGTCATCCCTGGTAAGGCCCACTGTGTTCTCAGTGTCCGAACCTTTACCCAGTGCAAGTCCATCCACTGAGTCTAGTCAACCTGTCTAGAGTCTCTGGGGAAATTAACAGAAGACCCCAATTTTATCTGGAGAAATACTGCAAATTGATTGCTGCTATATGAAGAAGAGCTGATCTTCCTAAAAAAAGGGACTCTGTTTTGAGGAGAAGCTTCTCTGGTGAGAACTGAGTGATGTATTAATTTATGCATATAAACATAAGACATTAGCAATCTGTTTAATACAATTTCAATGTCTATTTAGCAGAATAAGAATAGTAGGCACTCCTCTAATGCCTGTGGCCTATCTAGACACAGGTTCTTCCCCCTGATAACATTGCCACACATGTGTTCCATCTAATGAAGTGAGACTTAAAGTCAGGCGTAATGTAGTTTGTTACCTCCATAACACTCATGCCACTTTTGTGCCAGTGGGCATATCTTACCTGATCAGCCATTACTGTAGTTTGCAGTGTTAACAGGTGGGTAATACTGATGATTACTTTTTTATTCAGGTAGTATGCACAGCAACTTCCAGCACTATGAAGGTGTCCAGTAGACATGAAACTTTGCAGTCAGTACTAGCTTGATTTCTCCTTGTTTGTTCTACAACTCATGTACAGAGTGCCTTTGTCAGTACAGTCTTACTAGTAGGTTATGCATGCCCTCTTTTAAACGTAATCATAACTTTTCACATGAAATGCACATGCTTTTTCATGGAATATTTCCAATTCATCCTCTCATTCCTGTAGTAATTGATATCATTCCTTTCATATACCCATATTCTAAAATTATACAGTACAGTATTCCAAATAAACGAATTTTGGGCTAATAATGAAAAAAGTATGTATTTTGTTTTATATACATTTCCTTTTCTGATACTCTTCTTTTATGTTCATCTGTGTTTACAAAATCTTTCTTCTAGCATTTTCCTTGTATCTGGTGCATTTTCTTTGCTATTACATGCCGATCGGTTCTGAAGACAATGAATGATTTTAAAGAAAGTCTTGAAGATGTATCAGTTATATTTAAACCTCCCACAGACACTTCTTCTCTGTATTTGAGCAGTTCTGGAACTCTGTAATAGTCTCCATATGTTGGTGAAGGGTACATTTTTCTGTAAATATGAGGATGTATATTTAGAATAAACTGAGAAATAATACTGGTCTAGGAATGTGACAAAGGTATTTTTTTCTTTAGCATCTCTGACTCTCTAACCATGTCTATTTGACTATGTTGACTACCACACATGAGTTACCCCCTCCCCCGCATTGAGAAGGACTTAATTCCAATTAGACAGCTATGGATAATCCCCAAGATAAAAGTGCCACTACTTCACCAACAGCAATAGTTTGCTCGGCCTGTCAATGTTGTTTTAAGACTTTAAAATGGGTAGGTCCATTGAATGTTTTTTTCCATTGGTATCAGCTTATCTCCTCTGATGCCATGAGAGATATTCTTCAAAGACGAAGCTGCAAGGGCAGCTGTAGCTCGATTTTTTCCAAGTTCTGTGTCTAAAGTCTGGACTGTCTTCAGCAATAGAATCTTATCTTCGAGTTCTGGCAGACAATCAAGGGCCGTAGAAATAGGTTGTGTTATTTTGGGAGTCTCTTGGACAACCCTGACCAACAACTCAAAGGGAGAGTCTCCTGCCTAGTGCTATGTTTTCTGTTATATAAACTTCCAGAAGGAAATAGAGTATTCTAGGCTGCTGATCAGTTACTCATATGAACTCACAACAATGGTAATAGCATTCACAAGTTTTATGCAAGCTCAAATCAGACAAAATTTCAGTATAGATTTATGGAAGTAGGTAAGAAATTCTAACCCAACCTAAGGATCTTTTGGAAATTGATGGTTGCTGGGGCAGGGAAGATAGTACCTTACAAGGATGGGAACCTTGGTGGGCCCAGTGGATGGACCCACACTGAAAGATATTTGGCAACACAAATCAGACTGTGTAGCCAATATATATCTTTATCTCTATCTCTTTTATCTCTATCTCTATCTCTCTATCATCTATCTCAATCTATCTATCTATTACCTATCTATCTATCTGTCTAACTATCATCTCTCTCTCTCTCTCTATCTATCTATCTATCTATCTATCTATCTATCTATCTATCTATCATCTATCTATCTATCTCAATCAATCATCTATCATCTGTCTATCTACCTGTACATTGAATTTTGTTAGGGGGAAGTAGGGGTTAAATTCAGATAGGGGATGAGATCTAAATATCAGCAAATTTTATTTTATGAAAATTGAAAAATCAATTAAAAATAAAATTTAAGAAAGTGTTTATTACTCTTGTACAACTGAGAATATTGAGGGATAATTTTTGTATGTAGAATTCTTGAATGAGATCTTATCTTCTCATAATTTATAGATTCAAATACTTCTTTTCTTTCTTAGATGGTTTATGATGAAAGTGTGCTATAATTTGTCTTTCTTCCTCTATATAGAAGGTGTACCTCCTCTGGATTTTTTTTTTAGCATATTCTTCTTTTTTAAGCTTTCAGTATGAAGTGCACAGTTTGTTATTTATTTTAGCTCTTAAAAGACTTAGATCTATGGCTGTTGTCTATTAATAATCATATAAAGACATTGGTCATTAGTTCTTGAAATATTTTTCCCACTCCACTTTAAAATTCAGGTTACCTCTGTTTTGCACCTTTTCATTTCATATTCTGGTGTTTAGATGATTTAATTTTTGTAAACATTCTTTTCTTTCCTTTTTGTACTTGCAGATCTTAGCAATCCATTTTCAGGTTTATTTATTGTTTCTTCAACCCTGCAATTTATTTTCATAACTATTTCAAAGGTATTCTGGACTTCTCTATTGCTACACTAATTTTTAATTTTTAATTATTTTAATTACTATCATTATTATTTCGTGTGTGTGTGTGTGTGTGTGTGTGTGTGTGTGTGTGTGTGTAGGAGTACAGTGCCACTAAAGGTCAGAGTTATTGGATCCTGCAGCTGAAGTTACAGGGGTTTTGTGAGCTACTCAACATGGGTACCGGTCACCAATTCTTCTGCTCTTAGGTATACTTAACCTCTTAACCACTAAGCCATCTGTCTCTGAACTATGTTCTTTATTTTATTTTATTTATTTATTTATTCATTCATTCATTATTTACTTATTTATTTATTTATTTATTTTTACTTGCTGGAATTTAGTTGGTTATTTTTTCTGTTTGTTTGTTCCTTGTTGGTTTGTTTTGAGACAGGGCCTTACTATGGCTGACCTAAACCTGGAGCTCATTTTGTAGACCAGACTGATCTCAAATTCACAGAGCTCTGCCTGTTTCTGCCTCAACAAAGCTGGGATTAATGGTGTGTGCCACCCACCACTCCTAGCTGCTGGCCTATCATTTAATTCGTATACTTTCTATCTCTACCAATAATACCCATTTGGTGTTTTATGTTGTTAATTTTTTTTCAATTGGAAAATTTAAAATACTAATCATAACTAGGCAGACTGATATATACCCATAATCCCATCACTTCAGAGACTGAAGCATAAGTATTGTAAATCCTAACAACCTGGACTATACAATGAGACTCTGTCAAAATGAGAGAAAAACTATGAATTGTATCTATGTTAATGTCCCTTTAACAGCAGTGTTATGTCCGAGTTTGATTCAGTTCCAATGATTGTACTATCCCTTTAGATTGTGTTCTTCTGGTGGTTTTGGTCTTTGTATATTTTTTGTTGAAATTCAAATTGGTCTTAGTGTTGTTTATACTGAAGAAAATATTCTGTTAACACGAGGATTAACATTAAGATAGTGAGAAGTCAGATTGTGTTTAATATTTGTAATAGCTGTGAGTACTAAAGGCTTTAAATTCTTGTGTCTTTGGTTTTTGTCTCCTTTCTTTGCTTTAGGATCTCCTTGTATTGATTCTGAGAGCATCTGTGTTTTTCAGTGCTATTACCTATAAGACTACTGTAATACTAGGTGCCTGTTGCTATGGTGTTGAGATGTAGAGTTAAGGATAATTTTTAAAAATTAGATTTTAGTTTCTTAGTGGTTCTGTTTCTAGGGAGTGCTACCATCATAAAATTATCATCCTACTACTCTTTGCTTCCTTATCTGCCTACATTATTTCCATACAATTGATTTGGAGGCCTATATAATATTGACTATGTTATTTATTTATTTTTCCTTAGGTGAGTCAGGAAAGAGGAAAAAGACCAGAGTCAGGTGGAAAGAAATTCCTCTAGGTAGAATAGATTTTCCATGTTCCATGGAGTGTAGGCCTCTATTATAAGGAGAAATCTCCAAACATTATATGTAATACTTATTCTTGTTCCTCCCCTTGACAAAGACACTAGATGATTTTCTCAGATTCACATTGAAAGTACCTGGTGACCTTTATAGATAGAAAGCCTGTACAGTCTGAGGTCCATTCTGTGAATGCTGCCCCAGGTGTTTTGCAATTTCAGACTGGTCTGCATTCAGCCCACAGTAATTTGTCAATATTACTAGTGAAGTAATTGGTTCTGCCTCTATGGCTCCCAGTAGTTTCTGCTCCAGGGAAGCAAATCATTGTATCTTTTTGAATGTGCCTGACTCTCCTAACTTTAGTGTGGCAGATGGCCCAGTGACCTTGGTAACCTAAGTTCCCTGTTGGTTCTTAGAAAATTAATGGATTTTAAATTTTCTAGCTATTTCTTGTAAATGTGGAAGTGATAACTTCTAAGCTCTTTATATGTTGGAGCTAAACTCACAAGTCTTTTAACCTTTTATTTTGAAATCATCATTATAGATACACAGAAATTGCAAAGCGCAGTGAATTGTTAACCACCTTTCATCCAGCTTCTTCTCAAGATAAGACTTTAAGGACTTGGGAGATGACTCAGTGTACTATAATCTTAAGAATTTCATACTGATGAAATTGCAAGTTATCTTTAGAGACTGACATTTTCATGCAAAGAAATACATTAAGATAGGTCCAATTTATTAACTGCTACTTTTGGTTTCAATAGTATTTCATTTTATGGATGTATTTTGATATGTTTTAGTCATCTATTAACAGATATTTGACATTTCTAGTTTGTGCTTATTACAGATAAATGTGCCATGAAAAGTTTTCATTTTATTTCAGAATAAAGTCTCAAAAAGTAACTCCATATGATAAATATACAAATTTTATATGATAAATAACTTCTAGGTTTTTACAGACATCTTGGGACAGTGTACATTTATGTTTTCATGCAGAATAATGATGTTGAGTATCTTCTGATTTGCTCATGCATATACTGACATTGGTGAAGTGTGTATAAGCAAATTACACAAAATTTTGCTTTTTAAAAAGTTGATTCTTTTTTGGCTTGATATTGAGCTTAAGAAATTCTTTAATTTACAAGGCCTTTGCTAATTATGTGATTCAAAAATATTCTGCCCCAGACTCTGAGTTCTCTCATTCTCCTGTGTACTTTAGAGTCAAACGATATTAATTTTAATAAGATAAATTTATCCATAATTTATTTTACGGATGATGATTTTGGATTCAGATTTTAAAACTTCTCATTAACCTCCAGGTCAACAACCAAAACCTTCTGTGTTTTGTCTTTCTTTTTTTCATATTATACTGAGGATTGAACCTAGGGCATGTTGCATGCAAGGCAGATGCTTCACCACTGAGCTATATCCCCAACACTTCTCCTAATATTTCATCTAAAAGTATTATACTTTTGTGTTTTATATTTAGAACTTTGAATCCACTTTACTTACAAGATAGGCTTAGGGCAAGATTCATGTTTTAAAAATGCTATAGAAGTAAAATTGTTTTTAAAAATTTATAAGAAAATGACTATGCTATCAAAAATCTGTTTGTTTTATTGGTATGAATTCATTTCTAGATCATTTTGTTTGTGTTTTAATATGTCTACTAATTTTTTAATTTCATACAGACTTGATTAATGTAGATTTACAGTCTTAGATAATGTAATATCTATAATTTACTCCTTTCCAAAATTATTTTAACAGTTCTAGTTAAATTACTTTAAATTCATCTTTTGTGTATCTACAAGATATGAATCTGATATTTTGATAGTAAATATACATATAGATAAATCTGCACAATAATGTAATTTTGTTGATTCTTTTTAATTCATAGATTTGGTACTTTGATATATTTATGTCGTTTATTTCTTCCAGTAGTAGTTTGTGTTTCCTGACTTACAGGATCAGTACATATTTTGTTTGATCTAAGCCTATATATTTACGTTTTAGTTACTGTAAATGATAAGTTTAATTTATAGTTGTTATTGAACTTGTTAAAAATGTATTGTTAGTTAGGAGATATGAAGGAATTGTTTTTACTGTTCTCCCCATATTTTCTTTTTTATTTTCATTCTCTTCCTCCTTCTCTTCCTTTTATTCCTCCTTGTAAATATATTTGCTTGCTATATGTCTCTGCTAGTCTCAAACTTGATTCCTTCTGAATCAACCTTTGGAGTTTCTTTTTGACAGTCTTATAAGTTCTGAATGGTAGCGTCTACTGTTTCACCTATTTCCAATCTGTGTGGATTTTCTTTCCTATGTTTCAATGTAACCCTGGAATGGTAAGAGTTGACTTACTTGTCTTGTTTTCAATACTAAAAGGAAAATATTCATTATATCTCTATAGATTGCATGGTTAGCTACAATCATTTTCTACGTGCTTTTTATCACCATGACAAATCTTCTTTCTATTATTAATGTGCTATAAAATTTTATAATGACCATGTATTGAAATTTGTAAATTCTTTTCTGTATCATTCTGTGTAATGATAGATTATATATAAGGATACAGTCCTGCATTTCATAGAATAAATCACACTTTTTCCTGGCTTATCATCTTTTCACATGTTGCTGAATTTGGTTTGTTAATATTCTGTTGAAGATTTTTATGGAAGAGATATTTTCCATAGTTTTCCTTTATTGTATTATATTTGTGTCTTGAATAAAACTAATATTGGACATATTATTAAGTTGGGAAGTGTTCATTCCTTTTTATTTTATTTTCAGTAAAATTTGTATGAATTCTTCTACAAGTGCTCAGTTGAATTTGGTAGTAAAACCATCTGAGTCAGAAGAATTTCCTGTCAGTTTTGTAGTTATGTACCCCATTTAAAAAAAATATTTCTATGGTTCTTTAGGCTATTATAATTTTGATGAATTTCAGGAGTTAGTTTCTAAGGAATCAATTATTTCTTGTAAGTTTTCAAATATTTATTTATAAAGTGACTAATACCTCTGGGGTCTTTGACAATATCTTCTTTTACTTTTCTGATACTGTTTATTTTTGTTCTCCGTGCTTTTATCTTTGTCATTCAAGCAAGAAATCTATTAATATTTGTTATGTTTTGACAGAACAAGAAGTTTATTTTTGTGGTACTTTTCTGCTGTCACTTTTATTGATTTCTGAATTTCCATCAGCCCAGTTTCATTGTTTCTTGAGAAAGAAGTATATGTGACTACTTCCTTTTAAAAACAATAAGAACATTTACCATTATGTTGTTTCATAAAAGTATTTTAGTTGTATTCCAAAGATTTTGAAATGATTTTTTCATATTATTTAATTGAACAAGTCTATTTTAATTTTCTTTTTATTTGTTTTAAGTAAGAGCAAGAGAGAGTGAGAGAGATTAATTTCCTTTGAAAAACCCTTTTTGACATACCTAAGATTTATAAATATGATTTTGATTTCTTTTTCTTTTTTTGCTTTTTTATTTTTAAAGAATTTCATACATGCATATTATGTGTTTTAATCAATCCACTCCCCATTCCCTCCCCTCCAATTTTCCTTCTATACCCCCACCACTTTTCCTTTCCAATTTTGTGTGTTCTGCATTTTAATTTCAAATTATTGAAGATTTCCCCTTTCTGTTTCTGGTATTGATTTCTACTGTAATTCTATTAGGATCAGACAACATAATGGTTTAACTCATTTTCCATTTGAAGACATCATTTATGGCATAGCTCACGCTTATTTTTGGTAGATATTCCCTGGATGCAAAGGATATATTTTGCTGTGTATTCAGCCAAGTTTTATAAGAATTAATAACTTGATTCTATTTTCCTCAATCTTTGGTGATTTTTTTCCTACTGATTCTATTTTAAATCATATTTATTTTATTTTTATTTATGTGTTTGTCTGTAAGAGTGAGTGTGGCACAGGTGTGGTGCAGGTGCCTATAAATACTGGTGCCCATAAATACCAAGAGGCCAGTGAATCCCCAGGAGCTGGAGTTACAGGCAGTTGTGGTCTACTTGACATGGGTACTGGGAATTGAACAACACTCTTCTGAAACTGGATCAAGCCATCTCTCCAGTCTTTCTATTGATTTTTTTTGATTCCTGAGATAGAGGTATTAAAGATCTTATGTATAAACATGGATTTGTCTATTTTTCTTTTAAGTACTATCAGGTTTTATTTTGAATATTTTTAAAGGATATTTATCTCTGTTTTAGTTTTGAAAATATAATCATAAGAATAGATGAATCCTGTAGAAGACTACAGAGGCATAAACTGCATTAACAATAGCTTAATCAGTATATTATACAAATAAACACTAAATTATGGAACAGTATAGTATTGTCATATTTTGACCGAAGGTTTATGAAATGCAGAAGTATATAGAAATATAATGGTTTAAGTTGTGGATATGCACAATAAAAATATTCTTAAATATTTACACTAGTGATTATAGAAAATGAGAAGAGGGAATAAATTTGCTCTGAGACACACAAAAATTATTTTGTCTTTGGCAAATTCATTTTATTACCTTTGTTAAATTTTATAATTATTAAATATCCTTTTATCACTGAGAGTTTCTGTCCTCAAGTAGATATTTCCATATTAAGAGAGCCAATACCATCCAATTTTTCCTTTGTTTTGTTATTTTATTATATTTTTTTGTTTGTTTCATTTGTTTTGCAGTGATTCCATGAAGCAAATACAAGGGCTCTTCTTGCTTCTATTTCTGTTTGGTTATGGCTTCAGTAGGATGTATTTTCCCATCCCCTTATCTATTTTCATAAAATTTGAAGAGAGGTACAATAGGGAGCATATTCTAAGGGCATGTATTTATATCCACTCTACTAAGTTCTTGTAATTGGTATGTTTTACCATTTATATTTGATGCCGTTATTGATAGGTCTGCAGTTTTATTTTTAAACACTTGCTTCCATATTTTAATTGTGTGTGTGTATGTGTGTGTGTGTGTGTGTGTGTGTGTGTGTGTGTGTTTGAATATGCACACATGAATGTGCCCAGGGATACTAGAAGAGAGCACTGGATTCTTTGGAGCTGGAGTTTCAAGGAGTTGTAACCTGCCCAACATGGGTGCTAGGAACTGAACTCTGGTCTTCTGCAAGAGTAGTATGCATTCTTAACCACCGAGCTATCTTCTCCAGCCCTGTCCTGTGCTTTGAAAAAAAGAGTCTGTTCCCCAGATTCTGCCAGTAACATGGAGGTCATATCATAAAGCAAAAAAGTTTTGGTTGATTAGGACAGTGTAATTTTAGAAATCATGTTAATAACCATGTGATACCTGTTTATTTTATTAACAAACATTTTATTTTTTTTGAGAGCTGGACTTAATATCAGTATTATATAAAGTGGTGGCTGGCCAGTGGCACAATGGATATAAATACCACTATTATATCAAATTTAAGAAACTGTGGGGTTGGAGAGAGAGCTCAGCAATTAAGAGTACTGGATGCTCTTGCAGAGGACCTTGGTTCAGTTCCCAGCACCCACATGGAAGCTAACAACCATCCTTAACTTGAGTTCTAAGGGATCAATCACACTTTTCAGACCTCTGTTGACATTGCACAATATGAGTATGCTTAAAATATTCAGGCAATAAACTCATATTCACACAATAAAAATAATGAATACAATATTTCTAAACATAAGTTGAGTGATTCATAAGTACGAGTAAGTTTTATGAAAAATAATACATATGCACTCATATTCCTTATGGATATAAGTGTATCTCCTAATATGCACGAAGATAAAAAAGTCATGCTAGTTGTGGTAGCACATGCTTATACTCCCAGTTGAAGAAGCATGAGTTTCAGGCCAGCCTAGGCTACAAAGAGACACCCTAGCTCAAAGTCATTGCACTGAATAGGCTAATGATATGTAATGCCAAAATATCAGGTCTCACAAAATTATGCAGCTCAGGCTCTTCAAATCAGAAACAAATTTTAAAAAAGAAGATTCTAATTCTGAAGTCTGGCTGATGAACAGAATCAAACATTTAGTGTGCTTTAATTCCTCTTACAACCCACTATCTTTTCTGGCATCCTGGATGCTTCCTCATCTTTTTATAGTGTGGCAATCTGACGCAAGGCTTGCAGGTTGGAATCACTGAGAGCTTTCGTGGATTTGATATTTTCCAAGAAATCTTTAAAACTGTAACATTGATGAGGACACCCTACCCTAGTGAAGTCAATCCCGTGAAACCTTGAAAATTCGCCCCAAATCAAGAGCACTGCACTAAGCCTACCCTTGCTCTCACACTGGTAAACTCCAGATAGAGCTGTCAGCATGAGATAGTACTGAATTCTACCTAAAGCCTTCCTCTGAGGAGGACAGACTCGTGTTTTCGGAGGTGAAAAGTGATGCACAAAGTTAAAATGGTGACATTTAGAACTTTGCCCACGTGTTGTCACGTGTGAACAGAACCTCACAATGCCTCCACCCCCAGTCTAATGATAAGATTCCCCAGATATGGCAGTTTGGCCCAACTTTCCCTAGTTCTTCCTGGGAATAAGAAGGAATAAAGACTGATCTGGGGCTGCTTGAAGCAGGTCAGTGGTGGGAAAAGTATTCGAGGCTTTACGCAAAATAAAGCATTAGAGTTTGAGTGAGAAATGAGGGAACTCAGGACAGAATAACAGAGGTGGGACACAGACCATTGCCCTGTGGTCTACCCTGGGATGCCATTGGGTTGAGGTTGCTGAGGAGTGGGACTTCCAGAACTGTACTATAAGGGACATGATTTCAAAAGAGGGCTGAAAACTAATAGTTTAGCCTCTATTGGCAGCTGCCGGAAGCCACAGCAAAGGTAACTCCTTGAATCTGCCCCTCTGCTTTTTCTCATGGGTCACTGTGTAGAGGTCAGAGGTAGCAAGGAGAGGAAGTTTGGACGATATGATGATCATAATGTGAATTTAGATGAGCCCTTCCTATTTCTAAGAAACTAAACCTGCCAGCACCTGCTCTTACCTCTAACTAACCTTAGAAAGGGATCTAGGCCTCCACCTAAGACACAGTTAGTCTTTGATTTCCGTTAATGAGTTCTCGGGGACAGGCTGAGTGGAACAGGCACATTGTAGGTTCCTAAAACATTGCTGTCACAGAAACCTGTGGCAGCCAGCTTCCTTATAAACCAAGATGGTCTCTCTTGCCTTAGATGTAAATATCATCTCGTTTTCCCTCTCCCAGATGCCCGCTTTACCTGTTCTTCTATACACAACTCTTGACTGGAGTCACCATGCCTCGTGGTCAGAAAAGCAAGCTTCAGGCCTCTGAGAAACGCCTCCAGGCTGGAAGTGAGGCCCAGACTCTTCAGGGTGCTCAGGCTGCTTTAGTAGAAGAGAGGGTGCGACGGACCAGCCCAGACCTGAGCCCTCAGTCTGACGGGAACAGGGAACTGGAGAGTGGGCAAGGATTCGGCGAGTGACAAACAGACACAACACAAGAGATGGTTGATGATCTGAATGTAATTTTTTAAAGTGGAGCATCAGATTTTATACAAGTTACAGAACAAGATTGTTCATTGTTCAGGTTGATTTCATGGTTAATCATTTTCTTAGAAATACAATTCAAAATCAAAGCAATACAGTACAGTGTACAGTGTTCTTATCTAATTAATCAGGTGCTTAGACTATTTGTCCTTTTCCCTTAGTGGTTAGTGGTTTTCAGCTATTTATAAATTTCATGGTTTGTAATTTTATGGTTCCATTTTCTCAATTTTGAGGTTTCAGTGGCGGAGGCCAATGACTAGGTCAGTGAAGTTATAATAACTCCATATAACTTTAAAGGCTTGTTTCTCTAATCCTTATTTTCATATTCTTTCTATCCATGTAGTAAAGGCACCAAGGTGGTCTGGATCTAGATAACCTATCCATAAACTATAGTGAATACCATGAAACTTTCCTTCCTTGAATATTTACCCATCTATTATTTCCTTCTTAAACTCCTGTATGAGGAAGTGGTTCATCAATGGGCTCAGGGATTCTGAATATGCTCTTCTTTCCCTTAAGCGGATGCCATAGCCTACCTCTCCTTTACTCATAGGCAATTCCTAAGTCTGTCTTAACTGTAGGCAGCAATCTTCTTTCAGTATCCCTTTGATCTCCTTGAGTCAACTCTAGGGACTGAAGCAGGGGGATTATTTACAAATAATTCTTCTTGCTGTAACTTATCTAGAATTTTCCAAGGTTGCCTATTCTTAGCTACTTATCGTTTGAGACAAGAGAGGAGCATTTGGAGGAAGTCTAATATCAGGCTACTGAGTTCCCAGAAAATCATCTGTATCTAGTCTCTCTTTAGGTGGGCCTAATGACCTGAGTAGGTACAAAGCAGTTCCTCTATGAGGAAAGAACAGGAATGAAGACCACAATGAAGACAAGAACTAAAGCAGAACAGCCAAGGACACAGCATGCTTTTTTAACACAGCCATTCTCCAGGAAGCATACTTCCTTTGAAGATTTTTCAGCCTCAACCCACGGAGAGCTCCTCACGCGGGCTCCACTGGAGGTGGCGTGGCAAGAGGGAGAGTCCCTCTTTCTCTAATCTTCTTTGTAGTGGTGATCTCCAGAGCCCCCATGCTGCCGAGTCACATAACAAATCTAAACAGTCTCAGAGGGCCACTACCACTTCTGAAAGTGCTTCATGCAGAAAAATCTGTTGAAGCTGCCAAGAGCCAAGATGAAGCAAGACCAAGCATTTCCTTGGCACTGGCAACAGCTATTTATTCATTCTCAGCCCATTTAAATGATGTAGCAATTTTGGTGGTGCAGTTCATGCCACAAAGTATAACATGAGGGAGCCTATAACAAAGGAAGACATACTGGAGCATGTCATCCCCCAGAACAAGGAAGAGTTCCCTGAGATTCTTAACAAAGTCTCTGAGATCATGGTGCTGGCCTTCAGTGTTGATGTGAAGGAAATTGACCCAACCAGGCACTGTTATGCGCTTGTTGGCAAATTGAATCCCATGGGTGATGCAGTACTTAATGGTGAAGTGATCATACCAACAACTGGCCTCTTGATGACAATCCTGTGTGTTATTTTTATTAATGGCAATTGTGCTAGTGAAGAACGTATCTGGGAAGTGCTCAATGTAATGGAGATCTATGATGGAGTCAATCATTTCGTCTATGGAGATGTCAAGAAGTTCATCATCAAGAAAATCATCACCAAGATTTGGTGAGGGAAATATACCTGGAATACCGAAAGGTGCCAACAGTGATCCTCCACGCTACCAATTCCTGTGGGGTCCCCAGGACTACAATGTAACCAGCAAGATGAGAGTTCTTGAATTTTTGGCCAAGATCCATAACCTCGTGCCCAGTGCCTTCCCATCCTTGTATCAAGAGGCTTTCAGAGATGGAAGGAGAGAGAACCCGAGCCAGATTTGCAACTATGCTTCTTGCTGATGCCATGACCAGTGCAACTTATAGGGGAAATTCCAGCAGCTCCTCCAAACCCCGATAAAGTCTAAAATGATTACCTCCCCTAGTATTTAAAGAGAAC
Organism: Nannospalax galili; assembly: GCF_000622305.1. Classification (NCBI taxonomy): domain Eukaryota; kingdom Metazoa; phylum Chordata; class Mammalia; order Rodentia; family Spalacidae; genus Nannospalax; species Nannospalax galili. The sequence goes on from NW_008359081.1 coordinate 5,179,498, forward strand.
ATTTAACCATGTAGTTGTGGCTAAGGAGGTGTTGGATGGAGAAATGACGCATTTCATATATTTGTTCTTGTTTTACATGAAAAATTTAGATTTATCATTTGCTGCTTAAAGATTTCAAATTTTGTGTCTTTCAAAAAACTTTAATTGGCTTCAGATTATTTGTATGACTCATATTTTTTGGCGCATTTAACATTGTTTATGATGTTCAACAGTTGTTTTACTGTTTAAACAAATTGAAGAAGTTTCCATCTTATTTATCAACAAAAGTAAACACGTCTTTGGAACAGGAATTTTCTTAGAATATGAAACATGCAGTAAATATTTTAAAACAATAAACAGACACAAAAGTAATAAGATATGTCCTTGACCTTTCTTTACCCTTCTATTATACTGTTCTACAAAATAAAATTCATAAAATTTATATACCTGGATGTGTTTTATTTAACAATACAAGAAAAAATAAATTATAATAGTTAATTTCTTATTCACTGACATTTATTTTATTCCACAAACATTTTCCAAACATCTTCTCTTCTCAAATGGAGATGATAAGAAAAGAAGACTGCCATGCTATTAATACAACTTTAGGTTCTAGGAGCAGCTATTATATACGATGGCAAATTATCTACTAATATCTAAAAGGTTTTAATGGGTAGGAGCAGAGGTGTGAGTCCAAATAAGAAGAATGACATGTAAAATGGGCTGTTGGGGACATAGGAAAAGCACAAGTCTCTTAGATAGAGGTAATTCTCAGTTAAGTTCAGTACTGGGTTAGGAGAAACTGTGGAAGTACTGAGCATGGCCTGGACCCTAATACGTATATCTCAGAGGTAAGAAACTAAGCATCTCCTAAAAACCTTCTCTTCACAGGTTTGGAATCATGTATGAAACCCTGAAGGTGGGGACAGAAAGTGTCCTATATTTCCACTGGAGGAAAACACAATTAATACAAACATCTTTTCTTTCTTTCTTTCTTTCTTTCTATCTATCTATCTATCTATCTATCTATCTATCTATCTATCTATCTTTCTTTCTTTCTTTCTTTCTCTCTCTCTTTCTTTCTTTATTTCTCTTTCTCTTTCTTCCTTTTTTTCATTTCTTTCCTTTATATTATTGATTTATTTTATGTGTATTTGGAATTGCCTTCTTGTATATTTGTGCAGAACATGCATACTGGTACCCTCCAAGTTCAAAAGAAGGCATCAGAAGCTCTGGAGCTAGACTTATGAGCAATTATGAGCTGCCAAATGTGGTTGCTGGAGAGTGGAACTGTGACCTCTGCAAGAGCACCAAGAGCCACTTCTCCAGCTCTAAGAATAAGCATATGTAATGCACATAACCTTCATGAAAAGATTGAGAAATGAAAGTGATGCTCCCTTTATAAATCATGGTGTTAGTGCTCTTTACACTGGGTTGGAGAAGTCTTAACTGACTCCTTAAGAAAGGCATTTTAATTTTAGTCTGTTGTAGCATAATTAATTCTGAGGGACTTAGCATGTGGGTTAAGTGAGTGAAAATAGGGGAGGTTTGGATCAAATAGTCCCTGAATTGGAAGGAGTTGGGTTTGGGCACATAATCAATGTGTTCGAGATGCATCCAAATTGAGAGGATTCCTGTCCTAGTTAGCTTTTACTATCAACTTGTCACAGCCTAGAATCACATGAGAGCAATTTCCTAGATCAGATGGGCCTTTGGTCTTGTCTGTGGGGTTTCTTCTGATTGTTGATTGATGTAGGAGGCTCCAACCCACTGTGTGCAGTACCATTGCTTGGACAGGGTTCCTGGTTTCTATAAGAAAGCTAGCTAAGTGGATGGAGAGATGGCTCAGAGGATAAGAGTGCTTACTGCTCTTCCACAGGATCCCAGTGCAGTCCCCTGAATTCACATTCCATGGTTTACAACCACCTGCAACACCAGCCCTGGGGGATCTGATCCTCTCTTCTGGCCACTGAGGGCACCAAGCACACACAGGGTTCACTTACATAAATGCAGACAAAACAATCATACACATAAAATAAAGATAAATAAAATCTTTAAAATCAAAGCTAGTTAATCATTAACTTGAGATAACCAGAAAGCAGTGTTCCACAATGGTTTCTGCTTCAAGTTCCTGCTTGAGTGTCTACCCAATGATAAATTATAAAGTATGCATTGAAATAAAACCTTTCTTCCCCTAAGTTATTTTTGGTAGTACTATTTTATCACAGCAATCAAAAGGAAACTAGAACAATTCCACAACATACAAAAAAAATACAGCAAGGGGGAAAAAGTTCTGGATTTTAGTGATTTTTTGGGGGGATAGGCATAGTTTTTTCTTTGTTGTTGTTGTTTTGCTTTAACTTTTAATTTGGTGTCCCATTCCTACAACATTGGTTACATAAGGACATCTCTTGGATTTATAAAAAAAAATCCAGAAAATAAAAGACACATTCCATCATAACGTATAGTATTATTTGACATTAAGAACAATCACAGTAGTAACTGTCATTCTTTAACTAGTCAATAGCAGATGCTTTATATAGATTACATTTCAATAGTCCTGGAAAACAGTGCCTTTCAAACCTACTTTGCTGAGGAACTCAAGGTTCCTTCAGCTTAATATTGTGCCTTGTTCACACAGGTTATTACATCTCTTCTGATCTGAAGTTCACTACAGTTCACATTTCCTCTTTCATTCCAGCCAGAGGTATATATTATGTCTACTAATTCATATTCATTCTCACTACTCCACAATATGTATTAAGAAATAAAAATTTAAAATTTTAGAAAAATTTTTTGTGATCTAAGTACCAAATGTAGGCTTCTCTCAAACTTAGTCCTACAAATCTTTGAGAATTGATTCCACACTAGACTGTGCATCTGTCTACAGTCTTGGCCTTTTCCCTCATTATAGTCCCCTTCCCTCTGAATCTTTACTAGTGTGACTCCTCCAACCTCCCGCATAATGAAACTGCCTCCTCCTCTAGATCATGTACCTGCTTCACTCTTCCCAATGGAGCAGTCTGGACTCACTTGCTTCTCCCTGTTGTAGAGGTATCTAAGTTCCTGCAGGGCCTGTCCCTCAAAGTGAACCCTTTCTAACACAAACACCCCTTCTATGCAATTGTTAACTTCAGACAATTAAACTTCTCTTTAACCCTCCAGATGCCTCCAACACATTCTCAAAGTTTTTTCAGATCTGCTGATGAGTGCAACCTGATTTGGCATAGAATCTCCTGCTTCTTGGCTTATAATTCTGGAATTATAGAGGATGTTTTGGAAATTATTGTGATAGTTGGAGACACATGTAATGAGGATAATGAATCAAACATGTAATGCCAAATATCCAGAGTTACAGAAATGAAAATAAAAACAAAAACAAAATATCAGTTTATCCTTTGACTACTAAATGAGGAAAGACCACGGGAACCACTATGTAAGCAAACATTCACTGGAATGAGTCCTTAAAGCACATGAGTGTTGTTCTGTAGGTAGCAGGGACGAGGTTGGAGAGATGGCTCAACAGTTTACAGCATAAGCTGCTCTTGAAGAAGACTCAAGTTTGGTTCTTACCACCCACAAACCTTCCTGTAAATTCAGCTTCAGCAGATACAACATCTCTGGCCTCTGCAGGCACTTGCATGCATTCACTATACAGGTACACATAATTTAAATAAAACAAATCTTTAAAAATTGTTTTCTTTTTCTTTTTGGTCTTTTTGAGACAGGGTCTCCCTGTAGCCCCAGCTGGCTTGGATTCACTGTGGAGACCAGGCTGGCCTCGAACTCACAGAGATCTGCCTGCCTCTGCCTCCCGAGAGCCAGGATTAAAGGCATGTGCCACAAAATTGTTCTATGGAAGATATATTGTTTTCAATAAGAAACTAAATAAATGGGCAATCTTCCACTGCCGCTGATTCTCTGTACACTCCTGGGGATAATTTTGGTTTTATGTAATATCTAACACAGATGCCCCAAAATTTGGTCAGTGAATGAAACATGATTCATCTTCTGCTACACTCTTCCTTAAACCTTGACTTCCTTAAAAGTAAACTACCTCTCATAGTTTCAGAGAAGGAGATGAAGGTGCCAAGGGAAAACATCAATGGATGATCCAACACCAGCTTCAAGACCAAACAGCCACATCAATGGCCAGCACAGCACACATCATCGATGCATTGGTGGCACTCTTATCTTGGGGGCAATCAATAGCTACCTAATTGGACTAAAAGCCCACTCATGGGGAGGAAACTCAAGTGTGGTACTGTACACATAACCAAATACACGTGACTGGAGTGGTCATAGATTAGGGAAAACCCCAAGACTGTCACATTGCTAGACTAATGTGGTTTCTTAGTATGTGCAAAATATGTATCCTCATTTTTACAGACAAATGTAACAGTCAGCACTCATCAAAGAAGCTCATTTTGCACCAGAGACTATTACCAAGTATCACACACTGTCACACTTGAACATTGGCTGTGAATTGCCCAGGCCTAAGAGACACATCTACAATGCAACCTCTACACCTGTGGCTCATGGAACATAAAGCAGGGGTCAAGGCCGGGCGTGGTGGCACATTCCTTTAATCCCAGCACTTGGGAGGCAGAGGCAGGTTGAAGTTTGTGAGTTCAAGGCAGCCTGGTCTACATATTGAGTTCCAGGACAGCTGGGGCTACAAGGAGACCCTGTCTCAAAAAGACAAAACAAAAAACAAAAAACGAAAAAATGGGTAAAGAAGAGGACACCAATGAATCTCTCAGTTCTCAATAATGAAGCTCCCGTATGCAGCAGAGGGCCAGGATCACAAAAGGTCACAAATGGTCAAGGCCTACAGATCAAGAGTGCTGAACGCTGGTCCTTGGACAGGATCCTTTATTAAACTCCACCCACCCAAGGTTCAGGGACCATAGTGGAAGAGGCGACAGAAAGATTGTAAGAGCCAGAGAGGAGGTGCACGACCATATGGAAACAGAGTACTACAAGCTCCTGGGAACCTGCTCATATGATTCTATGGCAATGTTGTCAGCACACACAAGTCCCGCAAATTCATGAAGACAAAAACCCAGCATAGAAATGGGAAAATGAACAGGAGACCCCAATCTTATCTGAAGAAATATGGGCAACTGATTGCTGCTAGATAAAGAAGAGCTGATCTTCCTAAAACAAGGGACTCTAGATAGGCTGATTAGACCTCAGTGGATTCACTTGCACTGGGGAACAACTAGGGACACTGACGACACAGTGGGTATTAACAGGGATGACAGAGTATATGGGCTTCCAATGGGGGCTATGGGAGGGCACCAGTGGGGACAGGGTTATAAAGGTGATTAAGATTGTTTAAGATGTTCTGTATGAAGGACACAAAAAAAATCATTAAAAAACTTTAAAAAATAAGCACAATGAATATTTTGTTCAATCTTAAAATTTTATTCTAGTATCTTCCCTCTGTAAGTGTACCATAAAATAACATTTCTGCTGCTCAAGAGAGTCTTATTATGTGGAATTTTCTATGTATGCCACATGCCCTGAACTGTTAGCAATGCTTCTGTTTCATTTTACCACGATTTTTGAGCATAGGTGTGTAATAGTGCATGCACTCTTCTTTTTCTTCCTATTATCACAGAGTAAAATGAATGTGGGAGCTTCTGACAGCATGTATAGACCTACCTACAGCTCTAAATTGAGCGTGTGTGTGTGTGTGTGTGTGTGTGTGTGTGTGTGTGTGTGTGCTGTAATTAATGTAACCAGCTTTCTGCCAATGGTCACATTCATTGTTTCCCATGTGTTACCATGATTATTAGAACTAATATCAACCTCATTGAACATGAAGTCTTAGGCAAATATGAACTTTTATACGAAGGAGATAACAAGGTACATATTGGATTAAAAGTGAAGAATGAGATGATTGTTAATTAATATTTCTGAAGCTCTTTTCTAATACAACTATGAAAAGCCATACTTTTACTTGTTAATGTTTGTGACTAATCCGTATACTCACAGGCTTCTTTTTGTTTCATCAACCTCTTAAAATTTGACAAAACTTTTGGTTACAAATATATTCTCTTGCTGTTATTTTAGTTTATCTATTTTGTAAGCAGACTAAGCAGAAAATTAAGTTATCCTGTGATCCATGGAAAGTGTGATTTCTTCAGGGAAGTCTTGAATACCAGAATTTCTTTGTGTATGTTTTAAGACAATAAAATGATAATAAGGTAATTTCTTTAATTTATAAAGAAAAGTGAATTTATATCTATAGGACACCCTTTGCTTCTTTGGAATATCAGATTTCCTGGTGTTAGAGTAATTTGATGAATCTATGAGATGGTCGCAAATGTCCAGAGAACTTAAGAAGTGTTGAAATCAGTATGAGGCCCTTTGTTTATGATCTATATCTTACCTAGTATAGAAGTCTAATGTGACTTTTTTCCAGTAATAACAAGCTCTTGATGTATTCTTTCTTCTTTTTCTTCCCAGAAAAAAAAATTTCCTTTTTAGGTAGTCTTTTTCCAGTATATGTATGATTTTTTTTTACTCTTTTTATTGATTTTTCACAAATTTCATATAATGCATTTTGATAATATTTAGATCTCTTCCCTTGCATGACCTTACTATCCCCATATCCCCACCCAATTCCATGTACTCTAACACACACACACACACACACACACGTTTGTGTGTGTGTGCGTGTGTGTGTGTGTGCATTTAAGTCATTCACTGAAGCCAGATCAAGCTACCAAGAGTCTTATCCTTAAGAGAGACTGAGTCTTCCATTCCCAGTAGTAATAACTTGCCAATATTTCCTCAGGCAAGGCTGGGATTTCTTTTCTATTTGTCCATGCCTGTGCTGCAATTTTGTCTGATTTGAACTTGTATAGGGCTTGTATGTGCTGTGAGTTCATATGAGTAAGCGCCCAACTTTCAAAAAATCTATGTTTCCTTGATTATTATTTTTTTTTAAATCAGAGATTCACGCTAGCCTTCACTGACCTCGATCTTACTCTGTAGCCCAAGGTGTGCTTGAACTTACGACAGTCCTCACATTGCAGCGTACTGGAGTTTGGGATTCCAGGTATTAGCCACTATTCCTGAACACTTCATGAGATATTCACAGAACAATTTCCAAAGTGGCTGCAAAAGTTTGGATTCATATAGAATATCAACACCTTGGTTGTTTCATATACTCAATAACATTTTAGGTCATCAGTGTTTTTAATTTTAGTTATTCTCATGGGTGTGCACTACCAAGCATTGATAACTTAAGCATTTAAAAATTATTTCTCCTCTGTCTTCCGTGACAGCTAATATTTGATGTATTATGCAACTGTAGTAGGTAAATTGGCTACTCAATACAATGAAAAATTTTGTGGTCTTTATTTACTGTGATCTTAATGGAATACTCCTACTGTGCTTAAATAACTTTGAATGGCTCTTTAGCCATTTATTTATTTTTATTTGTGAAGTGTCTATCAGAGATTTTGCCTATTTTAACCCACAGTAATATAAAAAAGAATGTAAGGACCTAATGTCCAAGGTCCAGGTGATCTGTAGATAACATACATAACAGACATTTAAATAAACAATCCTAATTCAAAATAGATATGGTGCTTTAAACTCAGATGCAAGCTGTTTTTCCTTGCTTCTTACATTAACGATTAAAAATGTTTGTTACAGAATAGCAACATCACATGAAGTCATTATTGTATTGAGTAGTCAGCTTACTTACTGTAGCTGTATACTATATGTAGCATTAGGTGAGGGCGGAGAGACTTTAAAATGCATATATTATCAAGATACAGTGGTGCAGCCCTTATTCTGATACTCAGGGACTGAACTGGAAAGATCCCTGGGTCCCGGGAGTTTGACTCCAGCCTGGCCAATCTAGTGAGACTCAGCATCAAAAAACAAAAAAAAAACAACAAAACAAAACAAAAAAAAAACAAAAAAACATTTGCTACATCCTGAAAGAGTTTAAAAATTAGTCATGAAGTGTGGCTGGAAGTTTCTCTGTTAATTTCAGCACAGTTTGTCTAATGTTTTGCTGATATTTTTACTTATTACATCAGTTATACATACAGGGAGATGTTCTAAATAGGTAAAATTTTAAGAAAAATCAAGAGGAGCAGCTGCTAATTTGCTACAATTTACATAAAATTTTAAGTACAAAATCACATTTCCATAGTTTTATAGGTGTCCTAAGAAATGTTGTGTGTTTCCTGATTAGATTTATGCTACAATCCCTATAGATGTTTCATTTATTTATGTTTCCAATGAGAAGTGGTATTATTATATTGGCCCATTTTCATATAACAGGAACAAAGAAGCTCAAGACATCAAATAATGGAAACCCAAATAAAAGTCCACAGAAATATCTCATTGAGAATTGTTATTTTACATTTACTAAGTTATTATTTATTTATTTATTTATTTGTGTGTGTGTGTGTGTGTGTACCATGTTATGTATATGTAGGTCAGAAGACCACTTGGAGGCAATGGCTCCATTCTTCCACTATGTGGGTGGGATTCCAAAGTCCAGCTCAGGTCATAAGATCTGGTGGCAGGTGCCTGTATGTGCACAACCATCAGGTAGGTCCTGATTTTGCTTTTATAAATTCCTATTTCAATCAGACATTTCTTGTTATTAGTTGAGGTTTTCTTAATTCATATCCACTAATTAAGATATCTTAGGGTCAAATATGACTTTTATTTTATCATTCACTTGTTCCATAGGAAGAACTAACTCAGCTATAATCATTTTCCAATAAATTCTTAAACTCTTTTCGTGTTTTCCAACAAAGTATGATTCAGGTTATCTTCACATGGCATGAGCCAACCCCCATTCTGGCAAGACCACAATACCCTGGGATCAACTGAACCAGGAAGAGAAGGTCTCGCTTACCAAGTGACTCATGAACCAGGTAATCTGCTCACCTGGGGACCATTTGGTTACAGTACCCTTTTTGTGGGAACAACAGAACTCTGGTAGCCTATTGCCAAATTGCAAGTTTCAGGTCATTTGAGCAACTCCCATGGGAGACAAGGGAAGTGCCACCTCTTGCTAGAACAGTACATGAAGAAAAGTCAGGACATAGAGAGAGCAGATATGGCAGCTTCTCAGCTCCTGATCTCAACCATGCTCTACTTTGGTTATATTATGTAGCCATATATATATATATGTATATTAGATAACTATTAAGTTTATATATTCCAGATACATAAAATATTTGTCAAATATTTATGTTTTTCATAATCTTACATTAGTATCTAGCCTCCTTATTAATTTTTTGGTGCTGAGAATGAAACCTAGGGCCTCTCACATGGTCAGAAAGTACCCTTCTGCTGAGTTATATCACAAACTCTCTTTTTATTTGTTTATTTACTTATTTTACTCTCCAAGTATCTTCCATTGTGTTATATCACAAACTCTCTTTTTACTTACTTATCTTTTACTTACTTATTTACAAAGTCTCACAGATTTGCCCAGATGAGACTTGAACTTGTGGTTTTCATACCTCAGCCTCCAAAGTAGTTAGAATCTTGGGCTCACAGCATTACATCCAGGCTTAAATTTTAAGTTATATTTCTTACTAAGCTTATTTTTAAAAATATTGCTTATGTTATTTATCATTTTTATTATAATTTTTACCTTTTAAGAACTCTTTCGTGGCTGCAGAGATGGCTCAGTAGTTAAGAGCACTGTCTGCTCTTTGAGGGGACTTTCCAGCATCAACATGGCAATGGCTAACAACTTTCTATAACTTCAGATCTAGGGGGATCTGTTTCCCTCTTTTGGTCTCTGTGGGCATTGCATTCATTACATAGGTGCATTTACATACATGCAGCCAAAACACTCATACACATAAAGTTAAAAACAAAGAAAGGAAGAAAAGAATCAATAAATTTTTGACTACACTCAGTTTGTGAATATATTTTGCTCTGTTGTATTCTATAACCTCTAATTTTAGTTATTAGTTTTAGGTCTTGCCTAATACAAATTAATTTTTTTCAATATATATATTTTATTGAATTAGTTTTTGTACTGAGTTTTAGTTTAAAACAAAGGACATGTTCAATAATTTATCCCAATTGAGGATATTTGAGTTTCAGAATTTTATTTATGCTCTACTGATAAAGAAAACAATTCTATAAATTTCATTCTATTTCTGATTTTATTATTTTCAGTTATATATTTGCCTGTCTTTTGGACAATCAGAGACCTGATTATTATAACTTTATTATACCTATGAGTCAAATGGTGAAAAAGTGTTAAAGTGATTTTCCTTTTTCAATTCTCATTGGCTAATATATTTCCTTTGACTTTCCAGAAAACTTAAGATCAGCTTGCTTACTTCTATAAGAAATTCTAGATTTTAATAATTATTTTCAATCTATGGGATTTGTTTTTCTGTTTCTAGTTTCAGTTTCTCTACTGAAATCACTTAATTGTTCTTTGAGCATTTTTGTATTTTCCTTTAAATCTTTCAAGTCATTCAGAATAGATATTTTAATGTTAATGGATTTTGATATATTGTTTAGGGTGGAGAGGGTGATGGACTCTAAATATGATATTCATTGTATTCTCAAATAAAAATATTTTGGAATAGAATATTAATGAGAATGCAGATGAAATTCAGACAGTTTGTGATTTAGTTAGTTGAAAAAAAAGTTCTGATAATCCATTCATTAATTTGTTCTTTTGAGCTGTTGGTAGTCTTTGTCTAGATGCTGTGTGTCAGCCATGACTCTTGGGCTACATTACTTCATTCATATAGCAGATGTATTATGATGGAGTGGCTCATTTCGGTGGTCAAAGATACTGTAAATACCCCAGCCATATTTTCCTTCCAGGAGTTACTCAACTCATTGCGCTCCAGTATGTTTTATTTTTTATTTTTTATTCCCCTTGTCTCTTTGTACTGATCCATGGAATTCTACCCTTCACGCAAACAGTTTAATGTTTAATAAATTACCAAAGGGTACTTTTGTGCAGATTTCTGAAGCATTAATCTTCACACAATTATCTTTTCTCCAGAAGCTTACCTTATAAATTCCACGGATATTGGTATTATCAATCAATGACCATTGTATCCTCAGTACAGTGAGTCTACTGTGTTGTGGTTTGGCTTATTCTGTGTGCATCAGCCTAGATATTGCTTGCAGGCAGAAATCCAGGATGATTTGGAAGCTGGCCTCAGTAGATTTCCATCTTTCAGTGATATAATTATGTTCCATTTTCTAGTGTCTGAAAACACTGACTTCATGTATTTTTTTCAATTTCACAGTTGTTTTCACCAACCAGAAGTGGAAGGCCTCCAAAATTTTTCCTATAATTCCATATTTTAAAAGATTTTAAGCTATTTAGGGGTTATAGAAAAAAAAATATATATATCAAGTTTCAGTATTTTCTTCACCTAGGTTCCTCCCATGTTGACATTCTAAAAGTCAGAGTATAATTATCAACAGAAAATCAACATTGTCATGACAGCATTAACAAACTTGTCTTACCTGACCTGCCAGAGGTAGTCCTGTACTCCTTTAATTCTAGCACTCAGGAGACAGATGGAGGTCGATCTATGAATTTCAGGCCAGCCTGATATACTTAGCAATTTTCAGGCAAGCCAGTGATACCTAGTGAGACCCTATCTCAAAATCAAAATCAACAAAAACAAAACAAAAAAGGTCCCATACAAACAAAAGACTTATACTTCCTGAATAATGTCCTTCTCTGTGCATCACACTCTGTTGTATATGTAGCTTCACTGGTGAGAGTTGAGGGATGCATTACTTTTCTCTATACCCCTTATTTTGCTATGTTCCATGAGCCTTAAGTGTAGAGGTTCAACACTAGATGTGTCACCTAACTGAGCTTCTCTCAGACATGTATTCTCTGTATCTGATCACTTGTTGAATTCTGCAGTAGCCTCCCTCTTTTGCAAAAAAAAACTTCTTTGATGAGTGGTGTATGGTATGCTTGTCTGTAAATATAAGGATCCATATTTAGTATATGATAAGAACTTTCATCTGTCTAGAGATATGGAAGTGTTAGGGTTTTCACCAGGATCTATGACCTCTCTACTCATGTGTATTTGTCTGAGTTTACAGTGCCACCCATGAGTGTACTCCCATTGAGAGGGCTTTAAATTCAATTAGAAATCTGTTGATTAGCCAGCAGATAACAGTGCCACTACTGCACCTATAGAGGTAGTTTGCCTTGCTGGTTGTTGTGGTTATTAAGTTTTAGGGCTGGGTTGGATGATTGATTATCTCCCTTAGCAGTTTGCATATTATCACTTAGTATTTTGAGAATTATTCATGGAAAGAGTTCTATGTTGAACCTCATCCACTTAGAACATAAAGAGCATTGCTGTAGAGGGGGTGGAAAGATTGTAAGAAGCAGGACTGGTTCACATGTGGACTTGTGGCAATGGTGACATTGAGCACATGACAACTCAATTAAACAAGGGCCCAGAGGGGAGGAGAGAAATGGGTAGTGAGCCAGACCTAGACTGAGAACTATTGGAGACTGATTGCTTCTGGGTGAGCAAGAGAATGCCTTACTCACAATCTCTAGATGGTCTGACTAGACTCCAGTGGACCAGTTTGCACTGAAGGACATCTGTGTATAAATGTTTGACTTGATGGAACTTAACATGTATGGTGGAATACATGACATTTGGTGGAGGGATGGGGCATGGATGGAGGCGAGGGCCTGAATTTGATTAAGAACTGTTATATGAAATTACAAAAGCTCAATTAAAAAAATTTAAAAAGATCCCAGCATTAATCTTCCCTTGTATTTACTTGTTTCTCCTTGGGTCCTATAATCTGAAATATTGCCTCAGAATTCCCTTGTTTCTACATGGTATTCACAGTCCTGAAGATTACTGATGATTTATTTTGCTGAATTTTCATTACATTGTGAAATCTTATTAAACTCAATTCCTATTTCCTTGAAAAGAGAATCATAGATATTGTGTGGTATCCTTCACAGTGCTCCATATCACAGTGTACAACCTTTCAATATGACTTATGACTGGTGACATTGACCTCCACAACCCAATCAGGTTGATCTCTACTGTTCATTTCCCCTGGAAAATTATCATCATTTCTCCAGCAGTGAGCTTTTATTCCAAAGGAGATATTTTGAAACCGTTCAGGTATATATGGTCCTTCCTGAGCACTGATCCTAGCAGTCAACATGTATGTATGGATCACCACTGTATTATATGGCAAAAGGTAAGTTCACTTTTCCTATTTTAAGAACATGTTTATGAATTATAATTCCATTATAAACAGGAGCTGTCACTTTCTTAGAATTCTTCAATCATTTTATTCAAATTACTGTGAGGACATGAATATTTATTTTACAATGAGGAGTTTTTATTCAGAAACATAAATATTTTGCTACTCAAAGTTTTATCATTGCTAGCTTTTTCAGGCTGGCTTATGGGTTTTTGAAGAACTTCCACTCATATTTTTGAAAATATTAATATTTCTTGTTCCACAAACTCCTATTGGTTTTCTCTACCCCTGCCTAGGAAGAAACCATGTATCCCCATTTTTGTAATAGAGGGATGGGGCTGAGAAAACAAGATCTAAGCACTAGGTGTGCTAGTTATTACTGACTGGTATCATCTGTAAAACTTCTCAGTTACTGTGGACAGAACATACTGGGATATTAGTCTATGGATACACATACCTCTTTTTAAAACTGTGTTTGCATAGCATATAATGAGTATTTAACAATACCTCAGATTTCATTCACCATTAGAGGAATGAGTTTAAGTCTTAGTCTTCACCCTCCATTTATTTGGATCTTCTTTCTCTGATAGTAGGAAGCAATTTTTATGTTAATTTATTTTATTATTTTTAATTGAGATTTTAAAATTTCATACATTTCCCACTAAAATCCAGACCCTTTCCCCATCCATACCTCTCTCTATGCCCCCTCCAAACCCTATGCACTCTGTCATACATGCTGAGTCCTGTTTGTTCAGGTGTTTGTAGCTAAATGTCCTTCAGTATAAATGGCATCCACTGGAGTATAGTCAGACCATCCAGGGGTAGTATGTAAGTCATAATCTCTGTCACCCAGGAGCAACCAGTTTCAAATAGTTCTCAGTCTAGTGCTAGGCTGCCACCTCTTTCTCACCTCCCCTTTGGGCTCTTGTTTAATTGAGGTGACATGGTTCCCACGTTTGACACAACTGCTGCACAGGTGCACATGTGTAAGCCTCCAGTGGCCTGGAAGCCTACACCTCCTTATGTTCATAAACCAGCCCTGGCTCTTACAAACTTTCTGCCTCCTCTTCTGCAATGATTCCTGGGCTGTGGGTGGGTGAGGTTCCATATAGGAGTCCCATCCTACTCTCTACAGTCTATGATTCTCCAAAACTTGGACAGTTGTAGTCTTCTGTTATCATCACATTCTGATGTGCATGGAAGACTCGATGGTGAGAGTTGAGGGGGTGCCTTAGCCCTCTTCTCCACCCCTTATTCTGATGTGTTCCATGAGCCTTAGTTGTAGAGATTCAAATGCAGATGTGTCACCTAGTACTGGGCATCTCCCAGGTGTATGTTCTCTGCCTGACCAGATGTACAACTCTGCAGTAACCTCCATCTGTTGCAAAAGGAAGCTTATTTGATGAGTGCTGTATGGCATGTTTGTCACTCTAAGAGAGGTCTCTTCTATCTGGCACTTCATTCTCTACCAAGCAGCTTCCAGGTATATATATATATATA
>NW_008359081.1:5194236-5196078 GCF_000622305.1 Nannospalax galili
TCTATGTTTCCTAGCCCCCCCCCAACTTTCACTCATCTCTACTCTTTTTTCTCACCTCCTGCTTCCCTCTTCCTGCCTTCCCTAGTCACAATGCACCCACTGTCCCTCCGCTCCCCCCCAAGAACATCCCAACTCCCACCATCTTTCCTCTCCTGAGTTCTCACCCATCCCCACACCAAGGTCCCTTGTATGTCCCTCCCTCCTCTCCTCCCTGCTAATTACTCCCACTTTTTCCACCTCATTCAGGTAACATCTGTTCCCTACTATCTCCTTTTCAGGTTGTTTCTTTTCCTTTATCTCCATGTATCCTTTGCCTTTACCTAGCTCCTGGTGTTACATCAGAATTTATATACTCACATATAAGGGATTGGTACTACAATCCACAAATGAGTTAGAACATATGTTGCTTGCTTTTCTGCATTTGTGTTGCTTAGTATAACACTCTCTAGCTCCGTACATTTACCTGCAAATTTCATAATTTCATCTTTTCTTACTGCTAAGTAGAGCTACATTGAGTAGATGTACCACATTTTCATTAACCATCTGTTGAGGGACATTAAGATTCTTTCCATTTCTTAGCTATTATAAAGAGAGCAGGAATAAGCATGGCTGTATAGTATCGCTACAGTATGATAAGCCCTATGGGTATATGCCAAGGAGTGGTATCAGTGGATCATATGGTAGGCTCATTTTTAATTTTTTGAGGGTTCTCCATACTGTTTTCCATAGTGGTTTCATTAGTCTGCATTCCCATCAGCAGTGAATGAGTGCTCCTCTTTTTCTACATCCTCTCCAACATTTGGAGTCTTTCATTCTCTTGATCATTGCCAATCTGAATGGGGGAAGATGGAATCTTGAAGTGGTTTTTCAAAGAGATGATCAAGAGCCTAAAAAGACCCATAACACTACTATCCTCAGGCCTCTTGGGGTAAGTCTATAACGCAGCTCTCCGCGCCGGGACTCCCTAAGCCACATCACCCTTCCATACCTCCCACCGTTCTATACTCCTAGTTTGGGGCCTGCGCCATTCCTAGTCTTGGGGCCCCAAACACCTGGGGAACCAATACTGCTTCCTGACCCTTCTCACCCAGAGCAAACCAGTCCCTTTCTTGGGCTCCAGGAGCACCACTTCTGGTCCTGGCCCTGCCCTCACCTCGCTCTACTTCCCTGGTCCTCCAACACCCGCCAGCCTCTTTCTGGGGCTGACAGCCTCTTTCTAGGGCTCCGAGGCTTACCTTTACTCTCCCTGATCCTTTGCATCCAGTACAACCCAGCTACTCAATCCACTCCCTGGGAAATCTTGGGGCTTCTTCCCTCCCCATCTGCCTTTGCTTCCCTGCGTGGCGCATCCACGGCAAGGGTCTCAGGTCAGTGCCACCCAAGTTCCTGAGGCCAAAAGCATTCTTAGAAGATTCCAGACCTAAGGAGAAAGTCTGAAAACTTCTGATCCACATTGGAGTTGGGCCACCGCGGAACTCCTGAAGACAAAATCAATCCGGCCTCGACAATATAAAATCAAAAGAGAGAACCAGAAGCTAAGACGAACCAGCTCTTCATACCCAAAAAGTAAACCACAAAGACACATAAAGCTCAAAAATAAAAGAAGCAGAACTAAACTTGAAGGCCCGAGTATCACACAAGAGTCAGAAACTACAAAAGAAATTCACATGTCAAAATCACAGAGAAAAAATAATAACATGAAAAACCAAAATAAAATATCCCCACCAAATACCAGTAATCCTCTAGAGGAGCACAATGAGAATCCCCTAGAGACAATCATGGAACTCAAAAGAACAATGATGAATATGATAAAAGAATTCACTGAATTTAAAGAACACACAA
>NW_008359081.1:5201728-5204443 GCF_000622305.1 Nannospalax galili
AAAAAAAAACAAAAAAGACCCATAACAAATAAGGAAATTAAAACAGTAGTACAAAACCTCCTATCTAAAAAGGCCCAGGCCCAGATGGATTCACAGCAGAATTCTACCTGACACTGAAAGAAAATCTACACCCAATACAACTTACATTATTCAAAAAAATAGAAACAGAGGGAGAACTCTAAACCTCCTTCTATGAAGCCAATATCACTCTCATACTCAAACCAGGTAAAGATACAACAAAAAGAGAAAGCTACAAACACATATCCCAAATGAACATAGATGCAAAGATACTCAACAAAATACTTGCAAACTGCATACAGACACACACGAGAAAGATTATCACCACCATCGAGTGATAAAGTCAGCTTTATTCCAGAGATGCAGGGATGGCTCAACATACATAAGTCAATAAATGTAATAAATATATAAATTAACTTAAAGACAAAAGCCACATGATCATTTCTATAGATGCAGAAAAGGCATTTGAGAAAATCCAACATGCATTCACGGTAAATGTCCTAGAAGGAGTTGGTCTGTAGGGAACATACCTCAACATAATTAAAGCTGTATAAAACAAACCCATAGTCAACATCATCCTAAATGGAAAAAAAATGGGAAGCATTCCCAATAAAATCAGGAACCAAAAAGGGCTGCCCACTATCTCCACTCTTTTTCAAAATAGTGCTTGAAACCCATGCTAGAACAATAGGAAAAAAGAAGTAAATTAAAGGAGTACCAATTAGAAAAGAGGTCAAATTATCCCTATTTGCATATGATATGATATTATACACATGAGAACACAAAAATTCCACTAGAGAACTGTTAGAATTGATCAATGCTATCAGTAAAGTGGCAAGATACAAAATAAACATAAAAATCAGTACCCTTTCTAGATACCAATAAAAAGCAATCAGAAAAAGAACTTGTGGAAAATCTCCCATTCTCAATAGTTTTAAAAAATAAAATATTTAGGAATAAAACTAACCAAAGGCATTAAACACCTCTACAATGAAAATTTCAAAACTCTAAAAAAATAGAGATAGAGCAAGACACTAGAAGATGGAAAGACCTACCATGCTCATGGATTGGTAGAATCAATGTGAAAACGACCATCTTATCAAAAACAATTTATAGATTTAATTCAATCCCAATGAAAAATACCCATGACATTCTTTACGAAGCTTGAAAAATCATCCTAAAATTCATATGGAATCACAACAGATCCCGATAGCTAAAACAATTTTGGGCAAAAAGAACAATGCTGGGGGGATCATCATACCAGATCTCAGATTGTATTACAGAGCTATAGTTATAAAAACAGCATGGTACTGGCACAAAAACAGACACGTAGGTCAATGGAACACAATACAAAACTCAAACACCAGCTCATATAATTTCATCCACTTGATATTTGACAAAGGTGCTAAAAACACACAATGGAGTAAAGAGAGCATCTTCAACAAATAGTGCTGAGAAAACTGGATCTCCACCTGCATAAAAATCGAACTGGAAATTTATCTTTCACCCCGCAAAAAAAGTCAACTCTTCCTTTCAAGAACCAAGCCAAATGAATATGATCAGGGTAAGCATTGGTAAGTGCAACAATTTGAAATATTCTAATACAGACCCATAAGATAATTCTACTGATAGAGGCACTTGCCACCAAGTTTGATGACCTGAGTTTGTTATCCGGAAATATATGTTCAAAGACAAGACCTCTCACATGTTGTCCCCTGAACTCCAGAGGCTAAAAATCTTCTCGTTTATTTATTTATTTATAATTTATGTGGATGAATGTTTTGCTTGCATGGATGCAAGTGCGCTCATGGCAACAAGTGTTGAACCCTCTGAAACTGGAATTCATGACAGTTGCTAGCCACTATGTTGATGATGGGCCCTTTACTGCTTGTGACTTTTTTATTATAGTTTCAAAGTAACTGGAAAACTCAGGCAGCCTTGCTGAGGATAAGACCTTTCCTTATTAAGGAGAAAAAGATGACAACCTGCCGTGTGAACAACAGGGAAACTACCCTTATCATTCTTGGCACAAACACTTCATCACCAGGAGCGCATCTTTACAGAAAAATATTCTTTGAAATTTATCTATAAAATATTCTGTTCCTGTTCAGTGACATGAAACTTTTACAGCCTTTAAAGAGAAAAATATGCTAACTGACAAGAAAAAAGGGAGAAAAAAATTTAAGAACCACATGCTATTACAAAATGATTGGTACCTAAAGGTTCAACATTAGTAGAGATGCAAGTAGTTATGGCTATCACCTGACTTTTGCCCTGCTTAATTTGGACAGAGGAAGCCTCCACCCACTGTGCTACAGAGAAGGTTAAAGAATCTCAAGGCAGAGTAAAGGGAAAGCTGTGATTACTATGAAAGACAGAATTGGATCCAATCTTTTATCTATTTAGTCTCTAAATATATAATATCTTATTTGAAATATTTGCTTCGTGAATGTCAAGAAACTGTTGGATGGCAAAACAGTATTAGTAGATCCATTCTAGAAAAAGTATCCTTTAAGGATATTGATACTTGGAAGCATCACTAAATTTTTCAAAGCATGTCATCTTTCTAGTCTAGCAATTTAGCCCAGAATAAAATCAGTTACTTAAATTCCCATCTAATATTTAATCTTTTATATGAGTAAAAATTAATTTTGATTTTAACATAGAAATAAAAGAAAATGTTGATTTTAGATTTAT
>NW_008359081.1:5204558-5223583 GCF_000622305.1 Nannospalax galili
GAAAATGTTGATTTTAGATTTATCTTCTTGATTCAGATTTTGTTAACAATGAGACATATATTGCTCTATTAAGCACATATTTTATGCATATGCATATTTTTTATTAACAAGCAAAAATATTCTGTATATTTAAGATGTATACCAAAAGCTATGTATTGCTTTTTTAAATATATATTTAATATTTTTATTTAATGTATATGAATGTATTAGCTGCTTATATGTGAGTGTGCCCATGTTGGGCATTGTTCTCGGAGCTCAGAAGAGGGGATCAGATCCCCTGGAAATGGAGTTAGGACAGGTGTTAGCCACCAAGTCCTCTTCAAGGGTAGCCAGTGCTCTTAACCACTGAGGCATCTCTAGAGCCCCTTAAATGTTTATTTTTAATTATGCATATATGTGTTTATATGTGTGAATTTATGCACGTATGAGTTCAGGTACTCACTGAGTCCAGAAAAGATCACTGGATTCCTTGGAGCTGGAGTTATTGTGGGCTGCTTGATGTGGGTGCTGAGAACCGAACTTAACTGCTCAGCCCTTATGCCAGCCCCACATGTCATGTTGTTTAAAGCATATACTTAACCTGAAATGTTTCTATTTGTTAGTATTACTGCAATTTTTACTCTTGAGATATATGAATTCCTTATGAATTTTGCTTTACCACTGTTTTCTCTGATTCTTTAGGTCATAATTTTATTCTGCTGGTTGTTTTCTTGTATATTGGCCATTTACTTTATTGAATGTCATTCATCTGATTTTATTTAGTTGCCTGTGGTTCAGGGAAAGTTACAAAGAAAATTTTTTTCAAGACTGATGTTGATAATTTTTCCTACTATATTATTTTAGTAGTTGTACAGCATGTCTTATATTTTTAAGTGTTTATTTTAAATTGACTTTTATATGTTAGATGAAACATATACCAAAAATTACGTTCTTCAAAATGTGACATATCCAGTGTTGCCAGCATCATATATTGATGAGAGTATTGTCTCTCCATTGTTTAGTCTTAGTATATGTTTTAAAGAGAAATTTACTATGAATGCACCAATCATTTCTGGGTCTTCTATTTTCTTACATTAGTCTATATGTTTGATTTTGTACCAGCATCGTGATTTGATTAGTGAAGTTGGGCTGTAATTTTTGAGGTCAGGTAGTGTGATGGCTTCAGTTTTAGTCTACTTAAGGTGGCTGTGACTATTCAGGATCTTTTAGAAACTTATGTAGTTTGTGTCCGTGCGCAATGGTGTACATGCATGTAGGTCAGAGGACTAATTGAAGGAGTCAATTTCCTCTTTCAATTATGTGGATTCTAGGGACAGATTGAACTCAGATCACCAGGCCTTGTGGCAAGTATCTTTACTCCCTGAGTCATCATTTTAGCCCCAAAGACTTTTTATTCATTTATTATAATTTATTTTTATTTTATATGTATGAGTGTATTACCTGCTTATGTGTAAGTACACCTGTGGCCTGCAATGCCTGCAGAGGTCAGAGAGAGCATTGGATCCTCTGAAGCTGGAGGTATTAACAATTGTATCTGGCCATGTAGGATCTGGAAATTGAACCTGGGTCTGCTGTATGAGCAGCCAGTGGTTTTAGACACTGAACCATCTCTCTAGCTCCTAGCCACAGAGTTTTTTAAACCTGAGTAAGAAATAAGCAAAGGACCTATATTTCTCAAAAGAAGATATGATTTCATAGTACATTCATAAAAATTATTGAATAGCAGTATTCCTCAGGAAAACACAAATGGAAATTGGGATATTACCTAAAACCTATTAGGATGGCTATTATCAAAATGATAAGACATAACTAGAGTAGGTGAGGATGTAAAGCGAGGAGAATCCTAAAACACTGTTGGTGGAAATCTGAATTAGTATAACGGTTATGGACAGTGGTAAAGAAGTTCCTCAAAAACGTAAAATTAAAATGACCATGTGATCCATCAGGTGTAAAGGATATAGATCCAAAGAACCTGAAATGAAGCTATACTTCATAAACAGTGTTTTTATGGTAACATTCATAATAGCTAAGGTAAGAAGTAAATTTAAATGTCCATCAACACATGAAGAGATAACAAATTATGGTATTCATATACAGTGGAAGATTATTCTTCATTAAAAATAAGAACATTTGTGCTGGGCATGTTGGTGCACGCCTTCAATCCCAGCACTCGGGAGGCAGAGGCAGGTGGATCCCTGTGAGTTCAAGGCCAGCCTGGTCTACATAGTGAGTTCCAAGACAGCTGGGGCTACAGGGAGACCCTGTCCCAAAAAGACCAAAAAAAAAAAAAAGAAAAGAAAATTTGTTACTTGTCAAAACATGATTAATCTAAAGAATGTTAATGTAAGTGAGATAGGCTAGAGACAGAAGACAAATATTTCATAATCTGACTGCAGTGTAAAATCTAGAAAGGGTGAATTTGGAGAAGCAGAGAATTAAAAGGCAGAGGGAGGGATTTGGTCCTTGAGGAGATGTTTGTCAAAAGATGTAAAATGTCAGTTTTGCTGGATTAGTAAGTTCATAGTTTGTAGTAATGCTTTTCACACTCGAAATTGATCAAAGAGTGATTTTGAATGGTCTCACCATAATAAATTATTAGTAAATGTGATGACTCATATGTTAGTTACATTGATTTAGTCATTCCACAATACGTAAATACATCAAAACATGTTATGTACCATAAATACATACAATCATAGTATAACAATTAAAATTAAAACACTATCTACCTTTCCAAGGAAAAAATAAACAAGTACTACTTCCTCAAAAAAAGTAAAATAGCAAGAAACCATATTATTAAATATATTCAAATTCTGAACAATCCAAGTATTCTTGTCATTTATGTGTAAATTTCTAAATTATGAATATACGCTATTATACAAAGAAAACAGAGGACCGTGTTCCTAATTTATGTTTCAATTCAATTAGCATGTGGATAACATAGATCAGTTAATCCAATTTCATATTAATGTTTTGGTTATTAACATATTTTTTTGGTCTTTTTCTGAGACAGGATATCACTGTAGCTCCAGTGGACCTGGAACTCACCATGGAGACCAGGCTGGCCTCAGTCTCACAGCGATCTACCTGCCTTTGCCTACCTAGTGCTAGGAATAAAAGCATATGCCATCAGCCCAGCCTTAGCATCCTTGTTTTTTTGACCATGCCACACAAACAGTAAATACTTCTGAATCACAAGGAAAAATTTTTTCTAACAAAATACAACAACTTTTTTTGGAATACAAATCCAAAAGGTTTGATTTTTATAACTCAAAATATTACAAAACCCAGGTAGTATTAAATTACATATGAAACTAACAGTAGGGTTTCAAATACACAGCCAAGGTAGCTGAGAAACCATAATGATTGGTGTGGCCTGAATCTGGATCTCAATGTTGATCATTTTACACAAGAAGTGCCTGTAATTTCAGCTATCCAAAAGGCTGAGAAAGGAGTACTGCAAGTTCAAGGCATACCTGGGGGACCTACTGAAATCACATCTCAAAATACATAGTAAATAAAAGAGTACTGTGGGTGTATCTCAGTTTCAAAGCACTTGCCTATCATGTACAAGGCTGTAGGTACAATCTGAAGTGTATCCCCATACCACTAGATGTTGTGCATGCAGCAAATAGTGTGTTCACTTATCATTAGTGTGTTCATTTATTGATATCAAAAATAATACCAAGTTTTCTGATATTTTACATGTGTCAAGCTTAAATTTGGGGCGTGCTAATAACTCACATATAGTTTTAATTTTGTAAATTCAATATTTATGTCTGCATTTATGTGTAGTGTACAGTCAGTTACTTGACCAAACGTGATACAGTCATTCTAAATGGAACACAAGCAATTTTTCTTCTGTTCTTTTATTAAAATATTTAATTTATTTTTTAAATATTATGTGTATGAGTGTATTGCCTGCATGTACATAAGTGCACCCGTGTCATGTAATGCCCATGGAGGACAGAAGAGGCCTTCGGATCCCCTGGAACTGGAGTTATGGACAGTCGTTAGCTGCCATGTGGATGCATGGGATTCGAAACCAGATCTTCTGCAAGAGCAGCCAGTGCTCTTAACCTCTAAGCCATCTCTCCAGCCAGAACCCAAGCAAATTTTTGTAGGTATGATGAATGCAAATTAATTCTTCTCTTCCAGGGTATTTAAATATACTCTTACATAAATCACCATATCTGTACACAAGATAAATATCTTTGAAAATTTCTCACTTCAGCTGTGCAAACATAATATAAATCAAAAATTAAGATCTGTAACAAAACGTGTTACAATGAACCTAGAATGAATAAGCTTATTGTAACCTGAGCTAACATTTCAATTCTCCAAGTCAATGAGAAACCAGGAACTTGTAGATTGGTTCTTCACCACTGTTTGATCCTTACAAACAATTGTTTTTTGTGAATGATGTGCATGAATGTAGTTTTTCTTAATCTGCATTTTGTTAATGAATAAATAATAATGTAATAAAAAGATTCATATCATTCACTCTGAAAATTTAATGGGGATTAGGCAAAATTTGTTTGTGTTGATGTGTTATGTATTTTCCTCCCTGGAAGGAGTTCAGTGCCTTTCATTATAGAATATAAAAATTATTTAGTGATTTACTGAAGAGTATGGAGATTATAGTCAATAATATTATAAATTTCAAAATTACTAAAATGATTTAAATACTCTCACCAAAAAATTAAATAGATGAGATGATGTGTATAATGATTAGCCTGACTTTATGATTTCATTTCCCCATATATAAGGCATCGCTGTGTAGTCTGCAAATAAATATTTCACAATTAAAAATGAAATAATTAAAAACAAAGCTTATAATTTTATGAGGCTAAAATACTTATTTCCAAGAGAGTTAAGAAGCTTTGTTCTAGAGTCGACCATACTATTTAAGTCTTAAGCAAAATGCTAAGACGTATCAATTATATTTTGTTATTGATACTATAGGTGAAAGTTGACACATTTCATAAAATAAAACATATATAAAGGCTTACAACTTTTATTAAATTAAAATGTATTTTGATAAAATGTGTCACATATTATCATTACAACAGATGAATAGAAATAACAGAGATTCTGTGAAGATTTTCTTGATGTCTATATTATTTGATATGTTTGAAATGCCACCTATAGAATTAAGAATGTATTGTACATGTCATAATGTTAGACACTAATACACACACAGCACATTGATTTAAAATGTTTTTAGCAGCCAATAACAATAATTCTGACTGACATAATAAATATTTTTTGACCCACATAAGTGACACAAAAAGTTGAGTTCAGGCTTCAGGTTTGCTATATGCTTCATTTTCTTTAAATTATCTTCATCCATGTCCTTTTTTCCTGTATAATCTGGTAGTGATATGACTGCAAGACTTTTGACTCCCAAGAAATCATGTAAAAATTTGTAAAGGATAGTAGAATTCACAGCAATGGCTATGTACAATGAATATGCAATAATAAAATAACCCAAAGAGAGAGAAATGATTATTTTTCTATTTGTTCTCACGACGTAATTTATTTACACTTCTTGGCCATTTTTCCCAGTATCTAGGATATAGTTATGAGTTTTCAGTCTCACACCATTAATATCTAGAATCTCATGAGGCATATGGAAGAGTATTCAATGTTTGCCCCAAATCAACATTGATATTATTCAAGGAGAGTAGGATGAATATTGTGAAGCCTTCAAAAATACCATTGGAAATGTATAGTATTGTATATTCTGTGAGATTGAGAACATTTAAATTTTGATGTGTCAGTACCTATACTAATTCAGACGATAAAACTATATTTTACAAGCTGTCTTATGGTTATGGTGAATTATGTATACATCTCAATCTTTAATCTCATCTCTTTAAAAATGAAAAAAAATTAACTGAATCAAAAATAAAGGAAATAATTAGAAATAAGTGTGTTCTAATTTTTCATAAATTTAATCTCTGGAGGGATTTCTTGATATTTTCCTGTATTATAAAATATACATCAAGTCCGTTACTTTAAGTAAGGCCAAATCTTTCTATATTGAAAATGTAGAGAGGAAAATACTGTAACTTATATGTATTTTTACCTACACCGTATGTTTCATCTTTGAAATATTTAAGTAAATTTTACTTTTCATTATTCATTTATTTTTCTACAAATCTTCTCATATTCGGCTTCTAATTTGGATTGCCTTTACCAGGTTGGCAAAATTTTTTAAATGTGACAGTTTTTCCTCTGTTCCTTTGGTTTCACATACATTCCTTTCATTTTTCAATTTTGTATTACACCTGTGCTTGACCTCAGAAGGAGGATAGTTTTTTCTAGAATCTTGGGTTATTTTGCTTCAACTGCATTGACCCTTGGGAGTCTCTATAAGAAGGGAAGATGCTTTTTATCCTCTCTCCCTGCTAATGGAGTAAGTTTAGCAGTAGCTGCTTTTCTTTTGTAGCTCCAGACTGTGCAGTAATTTATTCCGTCTTCTTCTGGAAGACTTCTGCTTCCTGGGTTTAATAATTGTCCTTTCTTTATCCTCTTAGCAAAAATACTGCAAAAATTTTTGAGATACTGAATCTCAGATTTGCTCCCCTACTTCTTGTTTGCCATTTCAGCAATTTTAACTTCTATGTGATCAATTCCTACCATTAAATTCCCTCCACTTTAAGAATTTTGAAGGATGTGTTTCCAGATTTGTGTATACATAATACGCAATTATTATAAAATTATTAATTTTATTTAAGTTGCCTTCATTTAACTTTCCATTATCTGTTTTCTGTCTCATATCAACACATTTGAAATTTCTCTGTCAATTTAACTAATAGAATAAAAATTGCCAAATGCACTAGACATATTTCAGTTCACTGAACACTTCTTCTTCCTTTGTCAGTATTTTTTTCAAAAACTATTTCTTGTATTTTTATTGTGCTGAGCTAATCTTTACCACTTGAACCTCACTGATCTTATTGATAACAGTCTTTCATGTCAAGTTTCAAACAAAAATTATTTTCTTTCATTTCATGTTTATGTAGTAATCAGATGAATTAATCCAAGTTTAAGATTTTTATGTACATTTAAATGTTGAATGGCTCCTAAATTTAGTTCTCTATCACTAAATGTATGTATGCGTTTTCTGAAGCATACAACCAGATTTTGTGAGGTAATTTCCAAAATTTAACTTAATGCCTTCCAACTTCAGAAGCACACAGACACACCAAGCAAGGATGCTGAGTACAATAATGTTGCTCTTTTGTTCATTATCATGCAGAACACACCATTGATCACTGTGTTAGGAATGGGTATTTTCTTTCTCATTATTGCCTATTTGCTGTTGCTCCCCATCTTTATAATGTTGTGCAAATGACTGTTGGACATCAAGGGTAGAACATAGAACTCCCTCCTCCTCCTCCTCCTCCTCCTCCTTCTCCTCCTCTTCCTCCTCCTCCTCCTTCTTTTTCACTAGTCCATTGAACTAAAGAGAAATGATGGTTCTGAATTTTTAAAAGGCACTTTTACATAATGTAGACTATCTAATCTACAGATTTAAAAATCAGTTCGAAACATGCACTGTGGATGCAACACAGAGATGATATTTCCTTATAACACTATGTTGACACAGATTTGATACCCTCCATGAAAGCAATCCTAATGAATATTGCTCCAAAACTGTTTTTAAAATTACATATGTAAGAAAGTGAACTGCACTTATCTTTGCGAGACACGCTTTTTTCTTTTAACATGCTGAACTCAAATTAACAATTTTTATGCATCTGCAGAGATAATCACAAGTTTTTTTTCTGTTTTATCTTGTATAATAAATTATATTAATTTTTCTTATGTTAACACAACCTTGAATTTTTGGGTGAACCCAATGTAATTGTGATATTATGATTCTTATATGATGATATATTGGATTATTTATTGTTTTATTCTATGAGGTTTAGAAGTGTTTCTCCTTCAGCAGTCCTTTACAACCCTTAGTGTGAAGATTAAGCTAGTCTCAGAAACTGAGTTTAAGTTCACTGATTCCTCATTATAGTTCTGAATAGTTTGTGAATTCTCTATATAATCTATATGCATATTTTTGGACTGTATCATGTTGTACTATATATTTCTAATAGAACCTAAATCTCATTTCTACATTTTCTAATTTATTTTCATGCAATTTCCTTTAAACTGAGAGTCTTTTATATTTTTCATGTTTGCACTTTCTGCACTTATTTCTTTTATATTCTTTTATTTAAAGGTTAATTTTCTTTTTAATTGTAAAAAAAAATAACAGCAGTGCAGCAAAACCACAAGTAAACAACTTTCTGACAACCTATTTCAAATATAGACTTAAAAATAAACAGGCTTTTTTTTTCCTGCATGCAGTTCCTTTTAAATGTTAATTGCCAATAGACCTTCAGCTCCTTTTGGGTTTGCCCACCTCCTTGCTCCTGATGCTGGGATTTTGTCTGCCTTGAGCTTGTGTAGGTCTTTTGCATGTTGTCACAATTGCTGTGAGCTCATGTGTACATCAGAACTGCTGTTTGGAAACACTGTTTCATTGTAGCCCTCTACTGCTTCTGGGTCTTACAGTCTTTCCACTCCCTCTTCTGCAATTGTCCTTGAGCCTGGGAGAGGAGAGTCAGTTTTTTTGAAAGGTATGACATGGGTTTGTTGACCAAGTTCCAAGGGATGAACCCTCATCCAGGAACTTCTGGGGAGCACACATTAGACTCAATAGACCTGTAAAAAATAATAGAAAACATGAAGTAGGGAGGGGGTGATAAAATCGGTGGTGGAGATGTGGGGGGAGGTTGATTATGATAAAAACTGTAGGAAATTCTCAAAGAATAAATACCATATTAAAATATTAAAAACAATCAATCAAACAAAACCCAAACTGCTAAGTTGAAATAGCTACTCTACATAATGCTGTCCCTTTACAGAAGAAATTTTTGGCACAACACTTTGGAGGTTATCTTCAGTGATGTAGGCTGTGAAAGTGGGCCTCCTTCAGGGTCAGATTGATGTGGTAGTAAGGACCTTGGTTTGTGAAGGCCACTCGGGTAGTGGCGCAAGAGTTGGGGATGACTGGACTCAATCTGTGGTCTGGCTCACTGGCCTTATCTGGGCTGTTGAGTCTGCTCCTGCTTTCACTACCGTTACCGTTCGAACGTGTGCAGAGAGCTGTTTTCTTAGTCTGCTTCCTTCACTGACTTTTAATAAAGGTAGTTTCTCTGTGTACCAAGAAACTTGGAAGGCAAGGTTTATATTACTATTTTTGGTCATGTGGAGGAGAAGGTGGTTGTCTTCTTCATGACTATTCTCCTTTGCATGGGGTGGAGTTTCTCTCTTATAGTGGGTCCCCCTTCTTCTTGAGTTGATAGTTGCTGGGAAAGTCACCTCTATTTTCATTAGAGCACGCAAGAAACCCTATGGAGGACAGTATTTCATCTGCCATAGCTAGTAAGCATATGAGGCTTCCTGTCAACAACCACTGTGAATGAGTTATTTCACTCAATCTAACAGATCAGTTGAGATGCAGCACCAACTGACGTAGTTCTTATTGGGAAACAACTGAAAACCCAAGCCAGAAACATACCGGTAATCTGACTCAGAATCCATATCCACAGAGACTCTATAAGGATATAGAGGTTTAGGGGTTTTAGTTGATGCAATATGGGGCAATTTAAAACGATATAGTGACCCTATCTCTCTTGCTCATTATTAGTTAACAAAGCCTGCAAATACTATTGTCCAGAAATCTCTAGAATCAACCCTTAGATTTTCAAATACCCTTGTTCTGTTCAAGTCCTTAATGCCGGCCATGGTTTAATTCAGTGACTGCAAAATGACTCTTCTTTTCATATGGGAGTTTTCTAATACATCTCTCCACCTTGCTCTGAAACGAATGCATATACAATTAAAAAAAACCTAGGTTTTCGCATGTTTGAAAACCTCGGTGTTCTTAGTAAGATAAAATAAAATACTGGCATTTCCATGATGTAAAAACCATTTAGCATTATAATTTTTTTTTTCAGTTTTCTCTCTTACCCCCACTTAGCACTCACTTCCTGAGACTGAAATATTGGACAGCTTTGGACCTTGATACCCAATCACTTATATGTTTGTATCATTTATCTTAAATTTCCTTTGCTTAGAACCCCTTTAATCTTCCTTTCTCTGACTATTTCATTATTGATTTTTGAGTCCTAACACACAGGCCACTTTCTCCAGATAGAGTTCCATGATTATTGGAGAATACATTAAGACTACTGCTTTTGTTAATGTAACTTACAGAAATATTTGCATATTTATATCATAGTGATATATGATGTATCAGTGCTTGTTATAACAAAGAAAAATTCCTTAGGCATTGGTTTCCTCCACTACAAAATATTGAAAAGTAAAATTTCATATTGTTCTTAAACAGAAATATACTGATTACATGATTTACTTGTAGTTTGCAAATCTGTAAATGAAACAGATAAACCTCGAATACGGAAGTTTTCTTGATATCTGAAGGAGACAGATAGCAACAGTGACAGGGAGAAGGAGAGGAAGTAATTGACAGGTTTAGAGATAGACATATTGGTATAGTATACTAATACAAGGCTACTATGTTATTTTATTTCTGTAGTAAACCGTGTTGTTAAAAGAAATGGAAAATATGATGTGTTTACACAATGGAGTTCTATTCAGCAGTAAAGAAAGATGAAATAATGAAATTTGCAGGTAAATGGGTGGATCCAGAAGCTGTTACTAAGTGAAGTAACACAGACTTATTAAAACAAAAGATGTATGTTCTCCCTCATATATGGCTCCTAGCACCAAATCCTTTTCAATTCTAGGTCCTTTTAATAAGATGGTGCTGTACAGCAGTCCTTTCTGCATGAAATAACTGCCATCATCATGATTTCAGCTGAGCCTGATCACTAAACATAGTCAGAATTGGGCTTATTGACAGTTGTGTTCATGCATTAAAGGAGTGCCAAGAAGGGTCACTGAACCCTCAGCTGAGTATCCAGCCACTCATCACAGCCAACTAGCCCAGCCTTGGAAGACAAAAGAAAAATGAGGAAGAACCTAAGAGGAGGATGCTTTTGGAAGCCCTTGTCAAGAATCTCCAATGGACTCTCAGATGAACATTTGAAAATTGCCCTGCTCTGACTTTTTTCTAGTTTCCTGTCTAGAACTTGTAATGCTAATTACTCTTGTCTTTACTTCTCCTTCACATCTCCTATTCATGATTTAAGGACTTTCTTTTCCCCTTAGACACAAGAGTTATGCAATTGGGGAGTCTTTTAGATAGAACCACTGAAGGGGTACTCCAATTGTCTCACCCCGAGACGCTGTTCAGCATGAAAGAAGCCAGAGCGGTCGGTATCCCTATTCCCTATTGGAAGTTTGGGTAACCCCTTCAGAGGATGGCACAGTAAGAATAGGAGGTAGGAATTGACTAGGCATTTAGGGAAAAAAGACCCCGAAGACATGTGGCCAGTTTCTTGGCTAAAAGTCAAAATGTCCTTGGACCTATTAGCCACATACACTGTTCCAAAGGCCAAAAATGTCAAAAGTATTTGGGAGCTTGTATCTGATCCTTAAAAGATTTTAAGGTTACCTCTTCGGGGGGGGGGAATGTTGGAGGGGAGGGAGTGGGCATGGATTTGATCCAAATACCTTACATACATGTATGAAAATCTCAAAGTTTTTGTAAAAGTTAAAAAATGAAATGGAAACATAAATAGTTTCTTATAAAAATTCTGATTTTCAATATTTAATAGATAAGCTATCACAGTTATAATTACATATGTTTCTACTTTAATACGTATTAAATGTAGTCAGTGTCTTGTAGCTAAGATAATAGTTTATATGTATTTATATTTGAAACGAATTTTTTCATTGTGGGCTTTGTGAACATTCAGTTGCATACATTTACTGGTACAACATGATATCTTCACATGCATAAAGATTGTGATGGTTATGCAATTGATAGATATATCACCTTAGCTACTGACTTTTTGTGGGAACCCCCTTACTTTATATCCTCTGACCTACATCAGAACTGACCTCAGTTCTGGATGTTATCACCACTTCTTTTAACCACTATTTTATTGCATATACTTTTACTTTTCTTTTTCTTCTTGTCTCTCTTTCATTTTTGTTTGTTTTTGTTTGTTTGTTTTTGTTTTTTGGACTTTTTGAGACAGGGTCTCCATGTAGCCTCAGCTGGCCTGGATTTGCTATGGAGACCAGGCTGGCCTTGAACTCACAGAGATCTGCCTGCCTCTGCCTCCTGAGCACTGGGATTAAAGACATGAACTGCCATGCCCAGCACTCTTTCGTTTTTTATAATAATAGAGATCGAACCAGAATTTTTCATATTAAGTAAGCCCTTCACCATTAACTACTCCATTTCTTTTTCTCCTTTTATTTTGAGACATGGCTTCACTAAGTTGAACATATAGGTCCTGAACTTGCAACGCAGTCTCCCAAGTAGCTGTAATCATAAGCCTGTGTTACCAGGTCTGACTAAATTTGCTTATTTTTTTCTTTAAAGTTCTATCAGTTAATCAGAATATATTATCAAAATATTCCTATTCTTAGTGAAGTTCTGCAAATTCCATACAATGTTTCTTGATCATATTTAGACCCTACCCCTATCTGCACCCCTCTTAAAGCCTCCAGTCAGATTTCAAGTGCTTTGTCATATATATTAAAGCCTATCAAGTCAAGTTTGTGTCACCAAATGTCCTTTGGTGTGCATTCATCCTTTGGAACCTGGCTAACCAGGTTTATCTAGCGTCACACTCTTAAAGAAAACCAACTCTCCCTCTCCGACTAGTTAACGATATAATTAATAACAATTCTATCATTTTTATGTCCAACAATAAATATAACTAGAATTGGCTTTTTCTTCAATCATAAATTTAAAATAAACAAAAGTTACAGTACTTGATTTCCAAAATAGTAAATATGTAAATTTCAGGAATTATTTATTTTTGTACATTCAGTATGTAGAAAAATGCCTTCTCTACATTAAAAACTCCAAAAATATTGTTTGATGTTTCAGTGAGACGATTTCAGGCAAAAGGATTTTGCTGTCAAGCCTGATGGATTGAAGTTTGCACTCTGAAATGCTGAAGAATACTGACTCTCACAAGTCCTCTGTCCCCCTTATATGTATGCTTTGGCATACATGTGCACATGTGTACACAGACACACAAAATAAATACAAAACATTAAAAATTGTTTGAACAGGCCTTAGTTGAATCAAAAAGTGTCATTATGTATTACCAATTCTTTAACACCCTGTGTATAAGTTATTAAGAGCTGATTGACCTTCACTTTACGTTTATTTTGGTCTGAAAATTGAACTACTCATTAAATAAATAAAATAATATGTTTAATAAATGCTATTCTGCTTTTTACTTGGGCTGTCAACAAATATTAATGGAATTGACATGGCTTAGCAGACATTAGTTAGTGAAGTTATTCTAAAATAGAAAAGAACAATAAATATAACTTCCTAGGTCTGTCCCTCATGCTACAATGAAATACCTGAGACTGATAATTTGTTAATTTCATAAATTTAGTTATCAGATTTGTAGAATCCAGAAATCCAGGAATAAGGCACTAGGAGAGTCAAGGTCTAGTGAGAGATTTTCTCCTTCCAAGATCTGACTTCTAGAGTGGACACTGTTCATTCCTATATTTCAAGGGACAGAATGACCAAGGATCATTTTGATGTTTATTTGGTGATAGTACTTCGCACATTAGTTTTATCTTTATGACTTAATCTTCTTTTAATGACTCCACTTTTTAATATGGCTACATTGGTGATTGACATAATATATGATTTAGGAGACTCATTGAAACAACGTTAAAAACCAAATATGAAACACTTTTTCTTCAGAAGAAAGGAGATAATGTGAAAGTGCACTTAGGTAATCTGTTCAGAAAAATCTATGAGGTATTAAGTAGGATGTTTGTTTCTACTTTTGTTTTTTAATTATTTAATAACCACATGATTAGAAGCATTTCATTACAGCATTAACATATTAAAAAGTGGAGTCCAGAGCAAAGATGCATCTCTTTCAAAATTGGCTGTAAATTTTTAGGTTCACTTCTTTTTCTGGGGGTGCTTACAATATTAAACTCAGTATAAACCTTGTAAGACATAAAATTGAATGAGTATTTAACCTTTAGAAAAAAGATCTCCATTTCATTTAAAAATATACTGTTTCTTACAGAAAGACTCATTGTTTTTGCTGCTAACACTGAGGTGTTGGCTCACGCGTCTCTAATCTGTATGTATCTGATTATTAGTAGTCATAATCAGTTGCACTCGGATCCTTGGCACCTGTGTATTTCTATAAAGTCATCAGGTGGATTTCAATGGTAATGTTCATCACCTCTACTAATTAACATGACATAAATTTTTATGCTTCCTCCTCAAATATAATACATTTTTGTAATTTGTTGATTTGTGTGTGTGTGTATCACACAGAACATCCCAAACTATCTTATTCAACTACATACCCACTTCCCAGATGGCACCCTCCCCCCACTAGAGCCCTTATACTCTGTTATCCCTGCTACTGTCTGCTGTGCAGTCGGCACCCCCAGCCATTCCTCAGCAAATTTCACAGCGTTCTCCAAAGCTATGAGAGCTCACATTCAGGGAAGTGGCTTCCAGGTCAGTTGCAGCTCTATTTCTCCAACTCCTGTGTCTGACGTATGTTCTGTCTTTGGCAGTAAGGTCTTAATGACAAGTTCTAGGAGGCCATCAATGGCTGTGGCAATAGCCTGAGTAATTTTGGGAGACACTTGGACCACCCTGGCCAAAAACTCAAAGAAAGGTATCTCCTGTCTGGCACTGTTCTTTGTTATGTATGCTCTTATGATATTATGTTGGCCCCTTTAATCTTTGGTTATACTTCCCTTTTGGGTGTTTAAGGACATACAATTGGACCAGATAAACTGATTTGTTTTTACTCTTGAGGTCGTTAGAGGATTCATATATTGCTAAAATAAAGGAAAATATTTTAGGTATGGATGAAAGAAAGGGAAAAAGGGCTGGAGAGATGTTTCAGTGGTTAAGGACACTACCTGCTCCTGCAGAGGACACAGGTTCAAGTCTCATCACCCATGTGGAGATTAACAACCATCCATAACTACAGATCCAGTGGAATTCGAGCCCTCTTCAGTTCTCTGTGGGCATTATGTGACATGGGTCCACTTAGATCCACACAGGCAATACAATCATACACATAAAATTAAAATAATACATAAAATTATTAAAAAAGTAAAGGGAAAATGAGATGACTTAGGCTGAGAATACCAATTGATGCTAACAGACAAAATAGTTATATCAATAACTATATAAACCTTATGGCTGGGAGAGTTCAGAAGTTAAAATAAGTGTGAAATAGTAATAGTAAGGCTTGCTACCAAACTCTATCCATCACATATATTTCTTAGGCAGTGTTTTTTGTCAGTGATTAATACAAAGTAATGTTAATTAGCATTAGTATAAGCTGTTTTATATTATCTTTATTTTTATGTATATGAGTATATTGTCTGCATGTGTGTAAGTGCACCCATGGAGGCCAAATGAGAGCATCAATTTCCCCTGGAACTGGAGTTATGGGCGGTCGTTAGCTACCATGTGGCTGCTGGATATCAAACCAGGTCCTCCGCAAGAGCAGTCAGTGCTTTTAACCACTGAACCATCTCTCCAGCCCCTCAGTTTTGGTTGTTTAAAAAACTAATGAAATATCAATGATATATAAAAATATAGTTTATTTCTACAAAATTTGAAGACTCAATTAGAAATGAGTTCATCAAATATGGTTATTTCTAATTTAAAGTACTAAGACAAATATAAATTATATAAAATAATTTAAAACAAATACAGATAGTTTTCCAGAACAAAATTTAAATTTGTAATTATGAAAATATAAGTAATGATACTTAAGCTATAGAGCCTAATTTCCAGATGAATACTTGTGATGGTTAGCCTTCATCATCAACTTGACTGGATTTAGAATCATCTAGGAGACAATCATCTGGGTGTGCTTTGAAGAAGCGTCCAAAGTGGTTTAACCTAGGCAATTATATCTAGCCTGAATATGGGTTACAGCATTCCATGGAGTAGGGTTCCAGACTGAATAAAAATGGAGATGGGAGGAATTCAGATGAATGCCAACATCCTCCTTTCTCTGCTTCTGGATCCAATAAAATATGAGACATCCAAATGACACAACACTGCCACCATAAGTACGGCTGTGCCTTCTTCAGTATGGTGGAGTATACCCTTAAATTAAGAGTCAAAATAAAAAAAAATCATTCATTTCTTAAATTACTTGTCAGGTACCTGGTCAACCAAAATGTGAAATATAACAAATGTATTGCCTTTTCCTGTGTGCTAGATGTATTATTATTGAAAATATAGAAATTATGCCAACAATGTTGTATCTTCAGTCTTAATCTAGTTTCTACCTCCAAAAGTATTCCTTACATTGCCATTAGTATAAACTCATCACATAAAAGTTTTATTAAAATTTTTATAATGAATATAAATAGATCCATAATAACTACATTTATTGGTCATAAATCTCTGCAAAGCACCATTCTACGCTCTTTAAAAGCTTTCATTTTATTTTTTCAGTGTAAATAATTCTTTATAAAATTAATGCTATCATTTTTTTCAAGGATGAGGAAATTAGCTAACAAATATGAAAAATAAACTTACTAACTACATCAGGAACATGGGAGGGACATGATGGCACACACCTTTTATCCTAGCATTTAGAAGGAGAGGCAGAAGTAGAAATAGGTGGATCTCTATGAGTCCAAGCCTAGCCTGGTCTACATATTGAGTTCCATATCAGCGTGTCAGAGCTATAGAGTTAGACATTGTCTTACTATACACCAGGGACTAACAGTAAGCACCATTCAACTGGTCCACGTCCTGAACTGAGGCAACAGCAAACAAAAATCCAAACGCATGTTCAACCAAGAAGAGACCAGATATACATACTGGGGAACACCATCAATGACTTTACTTTAGGTGATTAGGTCCACTTGCAAAACTAGAAACAATATGAATAACTAAAACATTGCATCTCCTTCAGAAGTCAGTACACAGACCAAACTCTCTCCTCAGAAGAGCAGCCTACTTGAGGCACAAGACAATGATTATAAACATACCACATCATCAATGTTTGACTCCACCTTACGGTAAAAGGATGGGAAAAGTTACGCCAAACAAATTGAACTAACAAACAAGAAAGCATAACAATTTTAATATCAGACAAAATAGACTTTGAACTAAAATTAATCAGATGACACAGGGAATGACATCTCATATTCATTTAAAGAAACATCCACCAAGAAAATATTACAGTGCAGAACAAATACGCACCAAACACAGGGATACATAAGTTCATAAAATAAACACTAGTAGATCTAGAATCACAGATTGACTCCAACACAGTTATACTGGGTAACTTCAATATCTCACCCTCACCAAAAGACAGGTATCCCAGAAAAAAAACAGAACACAGGAATCCCGGAGTTAAATGATATCATAAATAAAATGTGAGTAACAGGCCTAATCAGAACATTAAATGTAAAAATAATATAGTCTCTTCGCAGAAGTCCAGGGAACTTTCTACAAAACTGACCACATATTAGGCCTCAAACAAGGCAAAAGGCACAACAAATTTAAGAGAATTGAAATAGCATCCTCCATATAATCTGACCAGAAAAGAATAAAGTTGGATATCAACAAAAAATTAGAAATGGAAAAAGTGCACAAACTCATGGAACTAAACAACATGAAAGTCAATTAAAATTGGGTCAAGGGAGAAATCAAAAAGGGAATTAAATATTTTGATAATGGAATGAAAATTATAAAACACAACATGCAAATATCTATTGGACAAAGTAAGAGGAAAGTTTACAGCACTTAACGCCAACATCAGAAAATTAAAGATATCTCATATTTACAATTTAATGATGCACCTTAAGAACTTAGAAAAGCAAGAAGAAACAATACTCAAGAGCAGTATATGAGAAGACACAATAAAAACCAGGTTGAAATTAACGAAATAGATACAAAGAAACAAAAAATACTATGATGAATCAGTGAAATGAAGATAATTCTTCAAAAAACTTTACAAGTTTAAAAAAATCTCCACTCAAATTAACCAAAAGCAAAAGAGAAAGGACCTAGATTAAAAATAAGAGCAATGAACAGGGACCAGACACTGAGGAAATTAAGAGAATCATAAGCATGTACTTGAAAAACCTATACTACACTAAACTAGTAGAAAATATGAAAGAAATTATTGAATCTCTAGATATTTATAACCTACCAAAATTAAACCAAAAAAGAAAACAATTTAAATAGAACCATAAAAATCAATGAGGTGGAAGTAGTAATTAAAAGCCTTCCAATTAAAAAAAGCCCAGGACTAGGTGGATACAGCACAGAATTAATTATTCCAGATATTTAAAGAAATAAGAACAGTCCTCTTCAAATTAGTCATAAAAATAAAAAGAGGTAAGAAGCCTTTCAAATTCTTGTGGAACTAGTACTATTAGTATATGTTCAAGTGAGGCTTATATAAAATTATATATTTAGGAAGCATATTATATGTTAACATACTAAGAGTACAAGGGGAAAAATTCATGATTATCTCCACCGGATCTCTGACAGAGACTTATAAAAATTTTTGAGAAGCCATATGTGGTGGTTCATGTTTGTTATCCCAACACTCAGGAGGTTGATGCAGGGGGAAGCCAAGTTCTCACTGGGAGGATTTTCCTCCACTGCTGTCCTTCAACAAAGTTCCAGGAAAGTGCTATCATGCTTTACATGGTCAATTTATGCAGAACCATCTGTAGATCATCTGTGCACTGTTCCATTTTGAAATTTTTTATTGATATTTTAATCAAGGTTTTGATGGTATTTAGGTCATCTCCCCATTAGTATCTTCTTCTCTGCCCTCCTGCCCAATAATATATAT
>NW_008359081.1:5223611-5229066 GCF_000622305.1 Nannospalax galili
TATATATGTATGTATATCAGTAGAGTCTGATTTGTGATCCCAAATATCCTTCTGTGTGGGTCCATCCACTGAATCCATCAAGAGTTCCATCACTGTAAGACACTGTCTTTTTCCCTCATAGCAGCCATCAATTGCCCAAACTTCCCTAGGTTGGGATGAGGTTTCTTGCCCACTTCCCTGTGTCTACGCTGAGATTTTGTCTGGTATGAACTTGGATGGGACTTGTGCATACTGTCACCATTGCTGAAAGCTCATATGAATAACTGACCAAGTGACTAGAAATCTGTTTCCTTGTGGTCATCCACCCCCTCCCTCTTCTGTGATGATCCCTGAGCCTTGGGAAGCCGAGTTATGAAATAATTTGATGGCATTTAGATTTTCTCCTCTACCCTCAACTTCCTTTACTGCCCCTTGCCCAATTTATCATACTCTTGTACTCTATTATTAGCCCATTTGGGTGCTGGTAAACGAACCCAGGTCCTCTGGAAGAGCAGTCAGTGCTGTTAACCACTGAACCACCTATTCAGTCTCATACTGCTTTCTTAACTAAACATTTTATTTTGAGTTACTCATAGGTTCACACATAATTTTAAGAAGCAAGTTCCCATGTGCCCTTGACATAATTTCCCAAAGTTGATATCTTATGAATTATTTTTACTCTACCTCTGTTAATAGAGATACTGTTATTAAAATAGTCAAGATATGAAGATACAGAACAATTTTCTATCACAGAAAGGAAACTTTGTGCTGTCCTCCCATTATAAACTACCCTCAGAGCCATATTTATTATTTATATTTTATTATGGTGATTATGATGATTATCACAACATATAATTCTGTGGTGGGAATGAATCACAGTTTCTTTAGCCATCCATTGCAGGACATATTTGTGTTTCCAAATTTGGTTATAATAGACAGAACTCATGTGAACAATTTATGAGTATTTAAGTTTAGAAGTAAATGTGAATTTTGATTTCTCATCAAATATTCCTCAGTTTGAAATTTGCTTAATTCTGAAAATTTCATGTGTAATATTATAAGAAATGGCTTCATTCATTCCATAATGGCTATGCTTTTTGTTATTTTTTTTTGATGATCTTTTGAGACATGGTGTCTTTCAGCCTAGGATAGTGTGAAACTCAATAAATAACCCAGAGTGGCCTCTGGCTTCTGTTCATCCTGCCTCTGCCTCCTAAGTGCTTAGATTGCAGGCATGTGAAACAATGTCTTCCCCCTTTAGCCCTTACTGGGCTGGTACTTATGTATAGGCTAGGCTAGCCTTGA
Organism: Nannospalax galili; assembly: GCF_000622305.1. Taxonomy (NCBI): domain Eukaryota; kingdom Metazoa; phylum Chordata; class Mammalia; order Rodentia; family Spalacidae; genus Nannospalax; species Nannospalax galili. The sequence goes on from NW_008359081.1 coordinate 5,224,896, forward strand.
GTTTATAACAATCCTCTTATCTCAGCCACTTGAGTACTGGGTTTGAAGGTAAGAACCACCATGCCTAGCTTTGGATGTGCCATTTTACATTTCTAACATAATTCAGCTTATGAATTACTTTTTCTACATCCTCATCAAAATGTGGTGACTCTAACTCAGTTTTCTTCTTTTGGCCATTCTAATAGGTGGGTAATGATACCACACTGTGCTTATAATGTACATTTCATGATGGCTAAAGAGGTTGAATGGCCTTATTTGGTGTCCTTGTGTTCTCTTTGGTGAAGTGTTTCATATTTTTTGTAATTAATTCTCACATTGGGTCACCTGTTCTTTAGTGCTTCAATTGAAGTTGTTATATAATCCCATACTACTTCCTAGTGAATGGTTTATACTTTAATCCTCTTAACAGGATTGTGGATAAAGCTAACATTTGATTTTTATGATGTCTACTAATCAACATTTTATTTTCTGCATTATAGGTTTGTTCCGAGAACTTAAGTCTAAGTATTCTTTGACTATCCCTACATCTCAAAGACTTTCTCCTAATTTTTCAATTATTTAAAAATTTTACACTTAGGTCTGGAGAAATGGCTCAATGGTTAAGAGCACTGACTGCTTTTACAGAGGACCGGGGTTCTATTCCCAGCACCCACATGAAGGCTAACAGCCATCCATAACTCCAGTTCCAGGGGAATTTGATGCAGTTTTCTGATCTCCCTGGACATTGCACGACAGGGGTGCACTTACACACAGGCAGGCAATACACTCACACACATTAAATAAATAAATAAATAAATAAATAAATAAATAAGTAAAATAAGTAAATAAATAAGTCAAATAAGTAAATAAAATAAGTAAATAAAACACTGCAATGCCCCACGTCATAGAAATTCTAGAAGGCCTTCATCCTACACCTCCCCAAATTCTTTGAGGGCCCGTCATTAGCCCGTCCATGTGGGCTGCTGGGGTAGTCATCTTCACCTGCTGGGTCACAATACCTGAAGAAACTACTTAGAGGGGCAAGGTCTCCAACATTATGCAGGTATTATTACTGTAGTTATTTGGTAATAATAGGTAGAATTAATTCTCCTACTTTATTCTTTTGAAAGATTGTATCAGCTTAGCAAGGTCTGTGCCTTTCTTGGAAATTTTTAGAATAAAGTTTGCTTTAATTTTTTTCTTTTCTTTTTTTTTCCTTCAATGTATTTTACTGAACGTTTGTGCATTTCATACAAAACATCTTAATCAACTTTATACACACCCTCCATTGCTCCTCCCACTGGATTTCTGGAATTTTGTAATTTACATTAAGGCCTATCAAGTCACATCAGTGTGCCTAGATGTCCCTCAGTGCAAGTTCATCCACTGTGGCCTAGTCAGCCTATCTAGAGTTACTCCCTTAAAGAAGGGTCAGCTCTCCCTCACCAAGTAATCATCAGCTCCCAATAGTTCTTTGGCTAGATTGGGGCCTGCTGCTTATTTCCCCAGTTCTGTACTGCGGTTTTGTCTCATTGAGTCAGCATGAGTCTTGTGCATGTTAACACCTTTGCTATAGATTCATATGTGCAGAGTCCTAGGAGCCTATGGGACTCTTTCCATATGGTCATGCATCTCCTGCTCTGGCTCTTATAATCATTCCACCCATCTTCTGCAATGGTCCCTGAGCCCTGGGTGGGTGAAGTTTAATATACGAGTCTTGTCCAAGTGCCCATACGCTGTAGATGCCTATTTTTTTATGCTTTGGCCATTTGTAGCCTTTTGTGTGCATTGCCCTCTGTTCCATGAAGGAACTACATTGATGTGAGTTGAGAGATGAATTAGTATTCTCTATATTCCTTTTTCCACTATGTTCCATCAACCTTAGGTGGGGAGGTACATGTGTTACTTAGGACTGAGCATTTGACAGGAACTTATTCTCTGTTTGTGAATAGTTATGGAAATCTGTAATAGTTTTTGTTGCAAAAGAAGCTTCTTTGAAGAGTCGTGACTTGTCTGAAAATATAAGGATTGACATTTAGCACAGAGTAAGACATTATATTTGTGTAGGGATGTGACAGCCTTAGGTTTTTCTCTAAGATCTATGACCTCTACAGATATGTGTATTCTAGTTTCTAGGTTTTCTGCAAAAATCTCATACAGATACTATTCTGTTTAGATGCTGTAGTGGTTTGAATGAGAATGTCTCCCAAGGGCTCCAAGTATTTGACCATTTTGTCCCCAGTTGGTGGTGCTGTTTTGGAATGTCTTAGAAGGTGTTGCCATGTTGGAGGAAGCAAGTCACTGGGGTCAGGCTTACAGAGTTCTTAAGTCTTGCCAGATCTCCAGTCACTCTCTGCTTCCTGTGCCTGCTTGAAGATGTGAGTCTCTGATTTCCACTCCATCTCCAGCCACTTTTGCTACCAAACCTCCCCACCATGATGGACTCTTGCCCCTTAGAAAGTGTAAGCTAAACAAATTCTTCCTTCTATAAGTTCTCTTCGTCATGGTGTTTAATCACAGTAACAGAAAAGTGACTAATACAGGTAACTTAATTTTCATTGTCCAAATTTTTAATAAAATGTGTACTTTATGTTAAAGTTCCCAATTGCATGAAGTTTCTATTTACTGTCTTATTTGTACTGAGTTATTAATAATTTCTGTGAGTTTTTTCTTTGATATTTATAGATGCTATCTATTACATAAGATATTGTTCCTTATGGCTTTGCTGTAACTGTTGTTTTATTTCAACATTGCATTTCTTTCCTTTTTTGGTGGTACTAGGGATCAGTTCCAGGGCCTTCTACATACTGGACAAGTGATTTATCACTAATCTACAACCCAGCCCATCTTTTAAATGATAATTTTATTATTTCTGAATTACATACATATATACAACATATTTTATCACATAAACTCACTCTCTGTTTATCCTCTCTAATCCCTCTTGTCTCCCTTCAACATGTCCTTTTGCTTTTTATAGTCCAGTGATTCTAGGTAGTGCTTCCCATACAGACATAACTGTCAAACCATATGCTGGAGCATGCATGGGGAACCTATTAATGTTCTCACTCTCAAAAAAAAAAAAAACAAACCTGACTTTCCCCAGCAGCCATGGACTACCAATAGCTTCTCAGGCAAATGTGGAGCCTCTTGAGCCCATTCCATACCCATGCTAGAATTTTAATTAACTCAAATTTGAGCAGGTAACCATAGCCACTCAGATGTTAGCATTTCATAGTACTCCTTCCCATCTTCTGAATCTTGCATTCTTTTTACCTTCTATAGCTATTGTTTTTGGTTGCTCACCATAACTAGATGATAAGACCAATTTTCTGGAGACTCTAAAAAACTTTGCTTATATGACATAGAAAAATTAATTTTGAACTGATCTTGAACGTTCTTCTCTGCTGACTAACTTTTCTAGTTTTTAAAGGTGCTATTCAGGCTGTTGAGGGAATAAAAAGACATCAGTGTTCTTACTCACCACTGAGTTCTGATTATAATATTATACGTACTTGCCAGCCTAGATGATCACGGATTTCTGCTACTGTAAACCTGGTGAAAAGCCAGGTGACTAGGGAGATCATAGGCTCTTGGTCATGGAGTCTCTTTTTGTTATTTTAATAAATGGTCACGTTGCCAAACTGCCTTCTCAATATTCATGTTTGTACCCTTATATATTTACAACTTTCAACCTTGGTCAGAGAAAATTCTTTTGCAATAGACAACAGTCAATGCAGAAACTCATAACTGGTCATAGTGCAGAGATTCTAGGTGTTCAGCCCTAAATGGAACAATATCAGCCCCCATCCCTTGTTCATCCCAGAAGACAGACCCAGCCACCCCTGTTATAAGACAGACATAGCCACACAAAATTGATCAGGCTAGCCTTGGAGGTGACTTTATGTAACCCAGGCAGAAACTGAAATTTCACTCTTCTTGTTTCAGCATTTGGAGTGGCTGGAATTACAGGTTTGTGTCACTAGGCAAAGCTCAATGTTACTTTTGTAAAGTTCATGTGTCTTGACATTTCATATTTTTTTTATTTTTTAAATTATTTATTTAATAACCATATAATTAGAAGAAACATTTATTACAACAGCATTGACATATTCAATAACAATTTCCAGAGCTAAAATGCATCTCTTTCAAAATTGGCTGTAAACTTTTAGGTTTACAGTTGAAGTAATGC
>NW_008359081.1:5233268-5233624 GCF_000622305.1 Nannospalax galili
TTTTGGAGAAAGTTCCAATGGGTTCTGAGTAGAAAGTATGTCCTTTGGTGTTTGGGTGGAATACTCGGTAGATATCTGTTAAGTCCATTTGATATATGGTTTTGTTTAATTCAGATGTCTCTCTGTTAAGTCTCTGGCCTGTTGACCTGTCTAATGGTGATAGTGGGGTATTGAAGTCCCTTAGTATTAATGAGTTGGGGTTAATTTGGGTCTTAAAGTCCTGTAGTATTATTTTATGATTATATTTAGGGTTATGGTTAGGATTAGGTTTAGTTTAGGTAAGTGTTGGGAAACCCTGCTGTTAGGGTTGTAGTTCTCCATGTCCAGATAGCCCTAAGTGGCTCGGCGCCAAATGG
>NW_008359081.1:5235333-5257357 GCF_000622305.1 Nannospalax galili
GGCACAGGGCCCAAACTAGGAGTATAGAACGGCGAGGGGGGGGATGGAAGGGTGAATGTCGCTTAGGGAGTCCCGGCGAAAGCTGCGCTATAGACTTACCCCAAGAGGCCTGAGGATAGTAGTGCAGGCTAGGAGAGTTGACATTTCATATTTTTTAATACTATTTGTGGTGCTGGGTGCAAACTCTGGGCTTTGTTCTTGCTAAGAAACTAGCTAAGCATAGAGCTGTATCTTTGGCCTAAATTTCACATTTTATAAAAAAGAAATATTTATATATACACTAACCATTGATAGATATTTATGGTCAGGCTGTTTGCAATTTGCTCACTATAAAGAATGTTATAATACACATTTTACATATTCATTCTTGTGGAAAATTATGAGTTCCTTGAGGATCTAAATTTTTGATACACAGACTTTTCCTATTATGACAGGCAGAATAATAAGATGCTCCCTCAAGATTGCCATCTCCTGGTGTACATACATTTCCCATTTCTGCAGTCAAGCAGTGATATAGGTATTGCTGTGAACAGATTTCACAGATGTCATTAGGTCCTAAATCAGCTTGACCAAAGGCTCTCTTAAAAATCAGTCATTTGAGTGTCTTATAATTGACTGTGGTCTCTCTAATTCCTATCCATTTGATAACAGTTCTGGATTTTGTGCTTCTTCACTTTTGCTGTAAAAGAAAAGCTACTTTTATATTGGCTTCTAATAAATTTTGAGCAGAAAGGCAAAGTAGATGGTTCTTTACTGGCTTAAAATCTCTCACTGTATTTGTTTTCAATTTTTTTTATATATTCCTCATTGTTATTGTAAACACGACGTGGCTCTGTGAAGTTATATTACAAAAACATTTTGAGGCTTGCACAGCAAATAATTTATGCAAAGAGCCATCTCCCCAATGGTGAGTATATTAACTTTATAGTATACCCGATGTGTTAAGAGAAAAAGAAAAAAAAAATTCTATATGGCAATTCCTCTGCTTCTCCTTTCTTTTATTCTGCTCTTTTTTTTTCACCTATACTTTCTAATATTTGCTAGTGTCCTATCAGCTTTTTATATAGGGAAAGGAAGTGTTTATAATTTTAAGAGTCTGTTATATGCAAGTTGTAGTTAGCCTATCAAAGAAGGGTCCTTCAATGTCTTTAAGTAACAGAGCCACTTTACTGGGAATGAGTTAATGAGTAACACGTGAGCAAAAAGCGGAAACTCTTGTAATGTTCCATTGGAGGTCAAACATTATTGTAAACTCAGAGGTGCTTGCCATGGTTTCATATAAAATCTGCTGGCACACACCGGCGCAAATGAAAGAAAACACAGGACCAGCTTATATGTTCTGCTATGAAAACATATGATCTAGTGATCTAGACTCATGATGAAAAAGTAAGGCTTTTGTTGGCATAACATTTTGGCAAATAATCCCATATCCTTCATAAATGTTCAATGAAGTAGCACATTTTATTAACACATTAGTCTCTGGAAAGAACTGAATATTCAGCAAAATAAGTTGTATATTGTAGAAATATTTCTCTATCCACAACAGGAAAATATTTATCACCTTTTTCCATTATGTGTTTTGTTTTGTACTTCTAGTCACCATAAAACCCAGCCTCCAGATTAATTAACCCCTTCCCAGTCTTTAAAAGTTACCGTCGCCAGGGGCTGGAGAGATGGCTCAGCCGTCAAGGGCAATGGCTACTCTTGCAGAGCACCCTAGTTCGATTCCCGGCACCCACGTGACGACTATGAAACATTCTTAGCTCCAGTTCCAGGGGAATCCGACGCCCTCTTCTGACCTCTGCGGCATTGCATGACATGGATATACTCATGCACATGCAGGCAATACACTCATACACATAAAATAAAAATAATGAATAAAAAAAAAGTTTCCCTCACCATTATGGTAAAAGCCATTTATAAAATTGCGCTAATTCAAGAAACTTCATGTCTTGGAACTCCTTTTCTAGCCTGATAACGAACGATAAAGCTCCCTGTGGGTGACATCACCAGTGACTCTTACCCAGCTATTTGCAGTTTCTCTATAGCACTAAAATAAAATTCTTTATGATTACTTTAATCCCCGAATTTTGTGATTATATTCCATTGTAGATGTACTTTATTACTTTCAGATCACAGCATTATCAAAATATTTGCTTGTAAGATATTTAAATACATGCAAAATGTATCAAGTTGGCAGGAAATACTTCATTTTCTGAGGTTATTTATAAATAAATTCAATCTCTGTTTGCACAGATGCATAGTAGTGCACTTAATCAAGGCAACCATTTTTTAATCCAAATAAATATTGAAATAATTATAATAGCCTCCTTTTCTTAGCTTTTACCTAATTATTAAATAGTATGTATGGTGATTCTGTTAGTCAGTTTTTGTGGTTACAAAAAAATACTACAAACTGAGTAATTTCAAAATAATACAAATCAATTTCTCATACTTCTGAAAGGTATAATGTTCGAGGTCAAATTCTTAACAGATTTGATGTGCAAGTTATTACTTCCTGGTTTCAAATTCTTCCTTGTTACTGCATTCTCTATAGGGAATGAACACATTGTCCTCATGTGTTCAAAGACACAAAAAGGCCAAATGGGATAAACTTACCTCTTCAAATCCTTTTCTAGAAGCAGCAATCCATAGACTCCCCTTTATATATGATGACAACATTATTAAGTAAAAGATTTTTTTTTTGAAATGACAGCTATTTAAACATATATTTCCAAATTTTATTATAAATTTTATTGTTAGGCTTGGACAAGACTAGACCACAACCAGTCATGGATTGGAGAGGGGCTCATGGGGCTGTATTCTGGGGGCTGGTGAGTCAATATCTTTAGATGTGTACTATCAGGCTCCATTGGATGGTTCAATATTCATGATTACACAGATAAGTCTGGTTAAATTCAACATGAAACAACACAGAAAGACATGAATATAAATAACTGACACTAACAAGAAAGACCTTTTGAAAATTCATATGGAAACCTACTACTATAGAAGATTCTTAAAACATGAACATATACAATATAAAAAGAGGATAAATGTAGCTACCCTACAATGAGGGCATAATACCCTTATCAGACACCACAGGCTAATAAACATAAAGCCTAAAACCAGGAATGGACTGCCTGCTTTGGAGCTTTTGACTTAGGTATGTGTGTGGGGGGTGTCCCATGAGCCCTCCAATAGTGCATGTTATTTCTATTATTTTTGTTTAATTTATAACTTGACGGTAAAGTGTTATTGCTAAACACACTCCATTCATGAGTCATAGGACAAATGTGAAGACATAAAGCTGGCACTGACCTCAAAATTTCATCTCTGATGACTAACTTTCGTAGTGTTAGGAGGTCCTATGTATGCTATAGGAAGAGAAAAGTAATCATCAACCTTACCCAGCTGTGAGTTATAAAAACCCCTGGCCTGCCAAGATATGTTCACTAATAAAACTGTGGCACGAATATTTATGTGTAACCAACCACTTTCTGATTTGATTAAAGTCTCACCTCACAAAATGGGGTGCACACCTGGGGCTGTTATCAGGGGCAAGGGCTTCTCTGGTGACGAGCCATGTTCTTGCAGCAGATGGTGATTTAACACAGACACCCACAGCTGATAACTGTGCAGAGAATCAGAAACTGCACAGTGCTTAGCCTTGAATGGGGCACTTACATCAAACCTCAACCTCCAAGGCTCAGAAATCATTGTGGAAGAGGGTAAGAAAGTTTGTAAGAACCAGAGGTGCTAGATTAAGAACACCACTTTCCATACAGTAGGTCAATTAGTCATATGAACTCTACAGCAATTGTGACAGCATAACATAGACTTATGCAGCCTCGAGTTAGACAAAATATCAGCATGGAGGGGTAGAGGGAGGTGGTTAAGAAGTAGCAACTTTAGCTGAAGGATTATTGACAGTTGATAGCTGTGGACAGAGGAAAAATCAGTTTTCTTTAAGGTTTTGTAGGTTGACCAGGATCCAAGGGATGGACCCACATTGGAGAACAATTGGGAACACAAATTAAACTTAACAGGCCTTAAAATGATAGAAGATATTAAATGGGACCAGTGGAAGTAAGTTGGGGGTGGAGACTGCAGAAGGGACCTGAATGTGCTCAAATTACATTGTCTGAATGTCTCATAAAATCAAAAAAATTGGAATATAAGCAGCAAAGGAAATGTGATGATGAGAAGGGGTCCTGTAGAAACAAATGGTTGACAGGGTGAGAGGGAGATAAAAGTTGATTGGAGTTACAGCAATCAGAATGCATTACATACACTTATGAAACTATCTGAGAATAAGTTTAATAAAAATACAAATGCCTTATCTTTTAAGACATTAAAAATATGCATTTTATTTTTAATACCATGTTTACTCCAGCTTAAATATAAGAACAAAATAGAGGAAGAAGACATTTTCACAACGATAAATTGTGATCTTGTAATCGATTCTAATTTGGTTGAATGGAGTCAACATTTTCAGCTAAATGAGAAAAAATTTGCTTAAAATGAACACGTAGTACGTACTCTGAAAAATCCCCTGTACTTATTGCATTGTTGTGTGAATTCATTATAAATATAGCTTACTGTAGCCCAGACTAAATCAACAAGCTTGTAAAGTGATAATTATCTAGCTGTGTTCATAATGATACAACCACTCATAGCATTTCATTTCATCCTCAGTGATAAATGAAAGATGAGGGCCCTGGGTAGGGCTTTTGACAACATACAAAGAAATAAGAAGATTCAGGCTCAAGGAGCATAATTTCAAAAGATCATGTTCATAGAGTGCATAAGTCTAGAATGGAACACATATTTTAAGGCAGAGACTTTTTATTCAAAGACTATATATTATTTCTGCTTCTATAATTTTTGTATCGGGGACACTTACAGATGATGTGTTCCTCACCTTCACTGGCTGTTGCCATACACATCAGTACCTCACTTGTATTGAGCTAATTTATTTTTATTTGATGTTGTAAATGTAACTCTGACCCAACACAAATTTTGAAGGGATGTTTATTTCTATTCTTATTCCCCAGGGGTAAAATTTATGAATGCTATTTGAATAGTTGCTAAATTAAATGTGCAACAATAATATGAAGTTTGTAACTCTTCAAATGGCTAGTAATTCCTAGTAATACAACACATTAGCAAATACAGATGAAATCATAGTTCAGATTCATAAATGCAGGAATTCAAATTATCTGATTTCAAATTTAGTATTTTATTCCTTAATGCAATTAGTGTCCTCTCTTGTTTCTCTATTTTTTCCACCTCTGACACAAGCCAGACAGAAGACATGACATATGGTAACACTGGAGACATATTTGATGAAAAAGTGACAAAATTCCATCAGGAATCATTGCATTTAAATAGGTTGTTCTAGTGGATGCTCCTGACAGTTCCATGGGATACAGACAATGTCTGAAGATAGAGTGGGGGCAGAAGTGTGTCCGTAATCTAGTAGATGAAGGCCTTTGATCAATGCACAGAATACATCACTTGTCAACACACAAAAATTGATCTGGTCAAAAATGTAATTAATGCTGATGATGGAAACTCTGCCTTGATTATAATTCTTCCTTAATCATTCTAACCAAGTAACAAGTAATTGGCTTCCACATAAACATAGAGTTATTGAAATAAGTGCCATTGAATAGTAATAATCTAGATACTCTACAAGTGTGCCATTGAATAGTAGTAATCTAGATACTCTACAAGTGAACAAAATTAGAGTGAAATTTATAATAGTTATGCTAGCATTTCAGGTACTGTGGACTTACTTTGCGACGATTACCTAGTCTGAATTTATGTTTGTAAATAGTCACGTGTATTAAAACAGTATCTAGATGAGGAAAAAAATTTAGTAAGGTAGTCCAAAAAGTTAATATTAAAATTTCTTGAACATGCATTAGATCAAAATTTAGAATTTAAAATGTGTGTAAGTTACTAAGCATAGAACAGTGCCACGATGATATACCATGGACACATCATGGGCTATGGATATCAGTTAAGCTTTCCTTCTTAAGAGAAAAGCTGTAAATGAGAATTTGGCAGTTGTTTTACTCCTGTGAATGTTAAAGGCCACTTTGTGTCCACTTTATGAAGTTTGTGCTGGCATATATACCATTCTTTATGTGTCTGGTTATTTGATCTTGTTAGGTTTTCTAAGAATAGATTAATCAAAATGTCAGTATAATTTTTTACTATGAGATGCATCACATCTTCTTGTCTCAGAATATTTTCATGTAAGACTAGTATGCTCCTCTTTTCTTATTCTACCAGTGTGCATTCTAATTTCTCCCTCAGTTCCAAAATAAAATGAGTATTTCGTTTTCATTTATTCATAGCATCTTTCATGTTAGAAGAGTCTAAGAACAATTTGTATCCATGGTGATTCTTTCCTATCTGTCTCTGTCTCTTTATTTCTCTCATTCTCTTTCAGTAGTACTGGGACTTAATTTCAGGGCCTCATATATGCTATGAAGCTCCACTAAAACTACATCGCTGGTGAAACACTGTACCTTTCCATTTAGGAAGAATTTATCCTAGTAGCCCATGAACACCATTAAAGCATGCACGCCTTCTCTGTTGCTCAGAGCATAACTTAGTCCCCTACTAAAAGTATATATTAAATGTTTCATTGAGCAAATGAACATTATAAGTTTCCTTTCTCCTTCTTAAGAAACTGATCATCCTGATTAGTTTTATTTGTCAAATTGACACAGCCTAGAGTCACTTGAGAAGAAAGACTGTTAGAAATTGTCTTCACTATTAAATGAAGTGGGAAGGTCCAGCCCTCTGTGAGTGACATCATTATTAGTCATGTGGGTCAGGGTTGTAAAAGAAAAGTAGTTGAGCATAAGCCAGAGAGCAAGCCAGTAAGCAATATTCCTCTTTGTTTCCTGCCTCCATGTTCCTGCCTTGAGTTCGTGCCCCGATTTCTCACAAAAATTGAACTCTGACCTGGAAGCATGAGTTGAATTAAATCTTTTCTTCCATAAGTTGCTTTTGATCAGTGTTTTATTATAGTAACAGAAAAAGGAAATTAGAAAACTGATTAATAGGCAAATTTCCCGTGCTCCTTAACATGCTTTTAAAGGAACTATTCTACTTATACTGTTTACCTATGTAAAATAATGTACATATCAAAACAATTGCACTGTGGAATATTTTATAAGCTGTAATCAAGGAGTGTTCCCTGTTATATGTCATAACATATGACAGTGAATTTTACAATAAAATGAAATTCAAATCCATTCTCTATTCTTTAGCTTTAAAGAAAATTAAAAAAAATGTCTGGTCAATAGGAATGCTGTGTATTTTAATTTATTAGGGGAGGTTTCAACATAAAACACAGTTGCTGCTTCAAAGAGAATAGAGCATAGTTTGTTCTAAGCGAAATATTAGAGAACATTCAGGGGCAAAGATTTACGTTGTCCTGAATAACAAGTTCTGTGGTAGAAGTGGTTATATGGAGTTTTATAGTTGCAAAACAAAAAAAATTTGTAAATCAGTGCATTTAACAATCTCTTACCTAAATGGAAACTTAGTGGTCTGTGAGGTTAAGAAATTCCAAAAGTTTTACCTGATATTCAAAAAGATGTTATGTCAGACACAGAAGTAGGTTAAAAATCTCTATAAATGGAGCTAAAGACAGCTCAGAGAAATTTGGCTTTAAATTTCCAACATTCCAGTTCTCCACAAGCATAAAGTGCTAATCAGTCATTCAGTCTGTTGAATTTTCCATATTCATGTAGCATTTTCAGGGAAACGTCAGTTCACAGAAAAAAACAACTTCTGGATTTAAACAGAAAAAAAAAAGAGTAATAAAGTACTAGAAGTATATAGGTCAGTGGTAGAGCACATGCCTTCCAGGTGCAAGAAGGCACCAGGTTCAATTTACAGTAATGGTTTCCCACTAAAGGGAATGTGTAATAACCGTGGGACACAATGATGAAATTGGGACTGCCTTATTCCAAGTATAGTTTAAATATATTGCCTGCCTAATGTGCTTAGATATTTTATTTATTAGATTTAATTAACTAAAAATATTATAAAATATTACTCTGAGAAAGACATCTAGAAAATATAATGCAAAATTGTAGCTGAGACTTTTCCATGAAATATAAATGTAAACTTTAGTTTGAATTTGGAAAGTTTCCTAGCTTAGAATCTTCAGGTATTTATTAATTTAATATGATATATTTTTAATTTATTTTCACAATTACAGAAATGTTAAAATTTTCAATGCTATGTAGTATTTCACAATAGCACATATATGTTTTGAATAGTTCCTTGCCAACTAACATTTGTTCATAATAAGGATTCTGTAAAAATGATGTAAAAATGAATGATGTATTTATACATTATTTTTCTCTTTCTGATTAGTATATTTTCATAGTGTTAAATTATGAGGTTATTAGGCTATAAATATTTTGAAAGTATTTGATTTCTAATAAAATACCTTTACAAATTTAATTCTGCATTTTTGAATACAGTCTGAGGACTTTGAGCTGAATGCTGTTCTGGAAATGACTTTCATGAAAATTGACTTAACAAATTATTTGTCATAAAGAAAATGGTGCTTTTAAAATTATATTAGGTGATCAACTGCCTTTTCAATATTTTGTTTCTTAAATTGATTGTCTGGTTATCTATTATTTTAACTTGAAAATAGGCTCCTGGGCTTGTAAAGAGTGATTTGTGTGTTAACTGAAGTATCTCAGACTCAGAAAAAACTTACACCTTTTTTCTTTATCATATGAAGATCATAGGTTATAGTTTATATGTGTATTCAAATGTTCTAGTGTGGTATAGGTTATGAAACTATAAAAGAGAGTGTGCCATGGAAAAAGAGGTCCTAAGTCAAGACTGGAAAGGGGAAAAGAGGGGTAATAATATACACATATACTTTTTAAAAGTCCTTTTTATTAAATATTTCCATTATAATATACTGTATGCTGAATTTCTAGTTTTCCAAATCATAGCGATTTAATATTCAGCTCTTCATGTCGTTCTTGCAGTCGTTTTTACTCTTGGTGTTCTATGATGTTGGCTGAACTTGAATAAACTTTTGTCTTTTTTATGTCTGATCAAGGTTGTGTTTTTAAGTTCTTTTATTGAGCTTTTGTAATTTCATACAACTCTTCTTAATCAAATTTAGACCTATTCCCCTGTCCATGCCCCCCATCCCTCTCACCAGACTTCATGTATTCTGCCATACATGTTAAGTTCTATCCAGTCAATCATTTATATACAGATGTCCTTTAGCGCTTATTGATCCACTGGAGCCTAGTCAGCCCATCTATAGATCTCAAGTAAGACAGGCTCTCACTTTTCCAGTAGCAATCAGTCTCCAATAGTTCTTAGTCTAGAGCAGGCCCACCACCCATTTCTCTCTTCCCCTCTGGGCCTTTGTTAATTGAGTTGGCGTGGGTCTTGTGCTCCATGCCACCATTGTCACAAGTTCATATATGCAAGCTTACAGTAACCTGAAATCCTGTGCTTCCCTGTGCTCATAAATCAGCCCTGGCTCTTACATTCTTTCCACCTGCCCCCTCTTCTGCAGTGGTCCCTTAGCTGTGGGTGGGTGATGTTCAATACAGGATTCCTATCTAAGGATATACACTTTGCAGTCTCTTATTCTTTATAACTTGGCCAGTTGTTGCCTTCTGTGTGTATCACACTCTGTTGTATAAGGAAGTTTCACTGGTGAGAGTTGAGGGATCCGCTAGTATTCTCTCTACTCCTCATTCTGCTATGTTCCATGAGCCTTGGGTGTAGAGGTTCAACTGTAGATATGTCACCAAGGCCTGAGCATCTCTCAGACATATATTCTCTTTGTCTGACTAGTTTTGGAATTCTGCAGTAGTCTCCATCTGTTGCACAAAGAAACTTCTTTAAGTAGGGGTAAACGGTATGCTTGTCTGTAAATATAAGGATCCATATATAGCATATAGTAAGAAATTACATTTGTCTAAAAATATGACAGAGTTAGGGTTTTCTCTGCATCTATATTCTCTCCAACCATGTGCATTTGGCTGAGTTTACAGTGCCACCCATGAATTCATTCCCATTGAGAGGGCTTTAAATCCAATTAGATAGCTGTTGATCACTCCCCGATAATAGTGCCACCAGTGCACCAATAGAGGTATTTAGCAGTGTAGTTGTTATGGTTGTTAGACTTTAAGGTTGGATTGGACCATTGATTGATTTTCTCCCTTAACAGTTGCGTACTATCATCTAGTATTATGAGAGCTAATCTTAAGACTTCCAGATCAGTTCCTGCTCCATTACTCCAAGTCCTGTATCTGAAGTATGTCCTGTCTTCCATTGTAGGGTCTTATTTACTAGTTCTGGGAGATAACCTGGAGCTTTGGCAATAGCTTGTGTTAATTTGGGAGTCTCCTGGACCAATCTCACTAACCACTCAAAGGGAGGTCTCTACTGTCTGGCATTGTATTCCTTGCCAAACAGTCCCTAGGTATACATGTGCACTAATGTTTAAACACTGCACATGCATTTCTCATGGCGCTTCAGGGGCATCACATTTCCCTCTGGGTTCCCTAGCTCCCCAAGATTCTTTCATCTCTACTCTTTTTTCTCTCATCCTACCTCCCTCGTCCCTCCCCAGTCCCAGGACCTCTATTATCCACACACTCCTCCCAATAATACTTGCCTCCCGCCCCCCACCTCCTGGATCCCGTACTCCCCACACTGTGCTCTGTGCATGTCCCTCCCTCCTCTCTTCTCATCCCCACTTTCCCGATCACTGCTCCCTTGGTAACATCAGACCAAGGTTTATTCAAAAGCATTTAGATTTGGTTACATATTGCTCAAGTCTTAACAAGTATCAGACTTATAATTGATCTTCTGAATATCCATACCTGGAGTTCACTCTCCTGCAGTACTTATGATTTAACATGTCTGTGCCTCCTTTCAACACACCTAGTCATTTAGGTTTAATTATTAAATGTAAAATTTTCACTCAAGGTATGATCAATAGCTGCATCGTCTATCAATATTGGAAAAATAATGAAATACAATTTTTAAATTTTTTTCCAAAAAGCATCAGTAATGTATATATGCATTTTTTAAATTATTTATGTAATAACCACATACTTAGAAGAAGCATTTCATTACAACAGCATTGACATATTCAATAACAATTTCCTGACCTAAGATGCTTCTCTTTCAAAATTGGCTGTAAATTTTTAGGTTTACAGTTGAATTATTACAGTTATACAATATTGTACTCAGTATAAACCCTATAAGACATAAAATTAAATGAGGTTTTAACCTTTAAAAAAATTTCCATTTCATTAACAAAATACACAGTTTCATACAGAAAAATTCATTTTTAATGCAACTGACATTAAGATGTTTTCACAAGTGTTTCTAATCTCTATACAATTGATTATTACTAGTCACAGTCAGTTACTTTCTGAGCTCCTTGGCATCTGAGCATGGATATAAAGTCATCAGGTAGATTTCAATGGAAATACAGATTTTTATGAAAAATTGATCCTAATACTTATATATTTCATTATATGAATGACATCTTCTTAGACTTCATTATAGGTATAAATATTATTGTTTTGAAAATTTTACAAGCTTCATCAAAAACTTTATTTATAGCCAGCACCAGATAAATTTGTGTAAATATCTATTTAACTATTTTGTATATATTGTCACTAATCATTTTATTAATCATCATGAGTTACAATCATTTGTTACCAAAAAGATAACAGTACATTTTTTCTCAAGAGCCTTTAGGATTTCAATTGTTTTTAACTTGGAATTCCAAAATTGACTTTTTCTCACATTTTTTCCCTTAAAGGAGCCACCCATTTAAACTGACCCAGCCATATAATGGCAACTCGCTAACTCTTCTATTATAGCAGTTGCAGCTAGAAACTGAATTTAAAACAGAAAAAAAACTGCCTCATATATGATTATATTTGCCTATTTGTTTCTAAATCCATTTCCCTTAAATCCATTTCCCTTGTAGAAATGACTAGACAATTAACCCCCTCTCTAAAATTTTTGATAGGTTATTTATATCCAATGAGCCCAAACAAAAAACATTTTCACTCCAGACCAACAAATAATAACTTTTATTATATAGGGCTTAACCACATCCATAGAACTTACTGGACAAGATCTTAGTATTATTTATCTTTCAACATCTCTAAGTATTTCCAACATTCTTTTGCATACCACTTTTGTTGTTTTATTAGGGAAAACTTTCTTTCATTACCAAATGGAATTTTATTAACTCCTATACAAATATTTTGTGCCATAACTATAAATCCCATTTGTATTAGTCGGGATTCTCCAAAGAAACAGGACTGGTAAAATGAATATGTATGTATAGGGATTTATCAGGTTAGCTCACAGGATAGAGTTAGCTCACAGGATAGAGTCCCACACTGGCTGCACCACACTGAAGAGGATGAGAATCTGTAGTCGCTCAGTCCATGAGGTTGGATGTCTCAGTAGTCCCAATCTGGTGCTGAAAGTCTGATGAATTCTAAAAGATCATCTAGTCTTCAGTCTACAGTAGCAAGATGAACTCACCAGCGAAAGAGAAGGCAAGGAGCAAAAAGCAAAGCTTTCCCCTCTGCCTTGGCCTTTTATATGGGCTGCCATAAGAAGGTAACACTCACATTTAGGGAGTATCTTCCAGCTTCAGATGATCCAATCAAGAAGATCTTCCTCATTTCAGTTAATCCCAGGTCCAGTCAAGTTGACACCCAGGATTAGCCATCACGAATACATTTAATATGCTTTAATTCATTGCAAACAGCTAATAATAAATTAGTAAGACGTTTTCTGAATAAACAGAAGTAGCAACCCTTATCAATGCTGATGTCACAGTGCTTCAATCAGAGTGGCCCTTACTGTATTCAGACAAGCTGTAAGCATTTGCCACATGTCAGTAACTTTCAAAATAAGGTTGAGTAATAGCATGAAAACTGGCTGTTTTAGTAAGCATTCTTTCAGGGCTGTTTATAATGATGTGGCTGGCAACTACCACAACTCTTTATATATGGAAGGCTAAATAGTTGTCTCAAGGCAGCATGATAGCACCAGTTCTTTTTCTTCTCCTTTCTGAGGATATAATTTAAATACAGCAGAGTACACCTATCTAGAGAAAGAAAATTGGTACTAGAAGATTGACTATGAAATAGAATAAAGGAGAAAGAATCTTCTCAATGTAATACTAGTGTGGCCAGAGTCCAAGAACAGAATAAAGATAAACATGAGTCTTCAGTAATTCACAGTTCAGAGCTGGAGAGCTGGCTCAGCAGTTAAGAGCATGTGTGGTTCTTGCAGAGGACCCAGGTTCAGTTCCCACCATACACATGGCAGCTCACAATCATCTGTAATTCCAGTTCTAGGGGATCTGACTCCCTCATCCGGCCTCTGCACACACATGGTGCACATACATTCATGGAGACAAACACTCTTATACATAAAATTTTAGAAACCTTTAAAAACAATAGTGCAAAGGTCCTAATTCTCGAATATAAATGAAAGGACTAGAAGAAAAACCATGTAACAAAAATTGGTAGGTTCTAATGTCAAATTCAACAGGTAGAGAGATGTTTATTTATAGGTCCATTCTCCTTGCTTTGTGAAGGGTGATTCATCTATGTACTGATATTTCAATATAACTACATTGCATTTGGAGGGATTTAAGGTAAAATACCCAAAATTCTATCTAACCGTTAAAGACTAACAGAGAGACACAGCACAATGAACCAGAAAGTAGGGGGAGGCTTGGGGAAGACTTAGAGGAACAGGATCTCCCATGAGATCCACCATGACTGAACAGGGTATATGAAGAAGGGAGGCATGGAGATGTTCACAGAAAGTCTCCTAAATACAGCCAGACGGTCTTTGTCTTCCCAGAATCTCCTTCCCTAGCGGTCTAGAATAGTACTTTCTGCTATCTGAGCCAAACCATGGTCCCCATCCCTGTGCCTGCTCCCCTCAGGCCCCCAAGGCATCACGGGTTGTGTTTTGTGACATCAAGACAACTCTTTAGCCAGTATTGGCTGGGGAGGATCTTGATGACCAAGCAGGACTGAGGGGCGTGCCCCACCCCCCATTGTTCATGGAGAGTATGTAAGTAGGTGCCCAGACCAGGTTCAGTATGGCGAAGGCAAGGAAGAAGTCCAAGTCTCAGAACCCTCCTGCCGACTTAGCGCCACTAACTTCAGGCGCTAAACCCAAGAAATCTAAGACTCAGCGTCAACCCAGAGCCAGGACTGCTGTCAAGACCTATAACAGTCTGGTTCCAGAACCAGCGGAAAGGTAAGAAGACCCAAGCTAGTAAGAGTAGTCTCTCCTTTCTGAGGTCTCCCTCCCATCGCACTTCTACTCTTCCCTTGACCTGGATTTAACACCCCTCCTCAACCATAACACTTCTCATAAAGTCCACTTCCAATAGTCCATGTTTTCCCAAATCGGTGTCTTTATTCTGTTGTCCTTCCAGGTCTGGAAGACCACCAATAAGGACAAAAGACCCTTGCCACGGAACCCTAAGAGGAAGGCTTCTGAAAAAACTACGGCCCCTGTTAAAAAGCCCAAGAAAGCTGAAGGAAAACCGTTGTTGGGGCACGACCACCAACTGATGGAGGAGCCGAATACTATCGAGGTGGCGCCGCCAGAGACGGAATCCGAGCAGAGCTGCTTAGAGATCTCCAGCACATCTGTCACTGACCAAGAGAGCCAATAAATTGAGAATGCCACCAGAGACCACAAGAAAGGTCTGGCAACTGAGTAATGCCCAAACCTGTAGACTGAATTTTACCAAACAGTACGTGATGTTCAAATAAAACCAGTCTCAGGAAAAGATGTGTTAATGTGGGTCTCTGATGTTGGAGTGGGAAGGAAAGATGGGGGAAGAGGAGGGCTGAGAAGGAAGAGATGGGAAGGGAGGGATGGAAAAAGAGGGATGGGAAAGGAGGAAGATCAGGAAGCGAGGAATGGTGGAGAGAGAAGGGGGGAAGGAAGGAGGAGCAGGAGGGGAGGAGGGCACGGAGATTGGGGAGGAGGGATGAGGAGGAGGGTGGGGAGGAGGGGTGGGGAGGAAGGATGGGCAGTAGGGGCAGGAGAGGAGGAGAGGAAGGGAGGAGAACAGGAGAGGAGGAGAAAGAGGAGGGGAGGGGAGAAGGGAGAAGGGGAGCAGGGAAGCAGGGAGGAGGAGGAGGGGAGGCAGGAAGAAGGGGAAGAGGTGAGTATATGAGAAACATTTGGAGGGATTTCAGGTGAAATACTCAAAATTCTACCTAACATAAAGACTAACAGAGATACACAGCATAATGAAACAGCAAGTAGGGGGAGCCTTGGGGAAGACTTACAGGAACACTCTCTCCCATGTGATCCACCATGACTGAACAGGGTATATGAAGAAGGGTGGCATGGAGATCTTCAGAGAAAGTCTCCTAAATACAGGCAGACCTTCTTTGTCTTCCCAGAATCTCCTTCCCTAGCGGTCTAGAATAGTACTTTCTGCTATCTGAGCCAAACCATGGTCCCCATCCCTGTGCCTGCTCCCCTCAGGCCCCCAAGGCATCACGGGTTGTGTTTTGTGACATCAAGACAACTCTTTAGCCAGTACTGGCTGGGGAGGATCTTGATGACCAAGCAGGACTGAGGGGCATGCCCCACCCCCCATTGTTCATGGAGAGTATGTAAGTAGGTGCTCCTGAGCTCTGAGCCTAGACCAGCTTCAGTATGGTGAAGGCAAGGAAGAAGTCCAAGTCTCAGAACCCTCCTGCCGACTTAGCGCCACTAACTTCAGGCACTATACCCAAGAAATCTAAGACTCAGCGTCAATCCAGAGCCAGCACTGCTGTCAAGACCTATAGGGATGCGAAGGGAGGATGATCAGGAAGGGAAGAATCGTGGAGAGGAAAGAGAGATGGGCAAGGAAGGAGGAACAGGAGCAGAGGGGGGCAGGTGTATTTGGGAGGAGGGTTGAGGAGGAGGGTGGCGAGGAGTGATGGGGAGGAGGAGCAGGTTGGGAGGTGAAGAAGGGAGGACATCCAGGAGAGGTGGAGAAACAGGAGGGGAGGGGAGAAGGGAACAGGAGAGCAGGGAAGCAGGGAGGAGGAGGAGGGGAAGCAGGAAAAAGTGGAAGATGTGAGTATATGAGAAACCCAGGGCTACTGGGTCTTATACGGCTGGGAACTAGACAAGAAAATCCCATGATCCACAGAAGACCAGGACTGAGTAAGGAACACTGAAGACAAGCTTCTTCCTGGTGCTCTATGCTACAAGACAAGGGTAAAAAGGGTGGGGTGTTTTTGAGTGTTTGGGGAAGGGGGATGTATGCCTGTGAATGTGTAGGCCCATGTGCCTGTGTGCATGCATGCAAGGACAAAGGCCTTTCACCTCGGCAGGCTGAACATCAAGATTTCAGACATCTCTGCCACACAATGCTAGATTATAGACACTGCATGTGGGCCAAGGATTCGAACTCAGGTTCTTATGCTTTCAGAGCAAGTGCTCTTACTCCCTGAGCCATCTTCCCAGCCTCTGGGTCCGAATACTTCTATGTATGTTCTGAAAGGGAGGGGAGGGTACAGTTTCAGGATGTGGGCTATAGAATCTATGTGGTGTGAGGTATGGGGATTTCACTATCATTTCAATATACAAACAGCACATCACTTGTCTGACACCCATTGCCTTGTGGTGTTTCTCATTCTACCATATGATCTGAGCAATTTAAAGGTCCTAGAAGGGCCAAAGACATCACCTTAATGAAAAAGGTGCCAGTGGAGGCCAGGTGTAGCCTGCCTTGCACCAACATGAAGCCCTGAGTAGACGCCTCAGCACCGCATAAGCCAGGTGCATGCCTAGAATCCTAGCACTGCACTTGGGAAGTGGAAGCAGCAGAATCAGAAGTTCAAGGTCATTTTTGGCTCCACTGAAAATTCCAGGCCAGCCTGGATACCCTTGTCTCTCTCTCAATCAGTAAATCAGTCGGTCAAGGTACTAATAGCACCCCAAGAAAAATAATGATGTTTGGAGGCTACAGGTGTAGCACTGATAGCCCATTCCCTTCAAAAATCTGGGGCAAAGTTAAGCTGTAGGACTAGTTTGCCTCCCCTGCTGTCAATAAACCTGGAAGCACTGTCTTGTATATAATTAAAATATACTTACCTTTCCAAATATCTTCACTCTTTACTTTTTCAAAATGTTTTCATCCCTGAAGGTAGTATCATCTTTAAATAGATTTCTTGAACTGCAGTTGAGAACATAATAAGAAGTGTGTGCTTAAAATGTGCAGAGATCCGTGCATTTTGCCATATGTAGATGTACACTTACGAAAACATCACCACAAGAATAACGGTGAGGCCGGAAAGGGTGGCACACACATTTCATCCCTGCACTGGGGAGGCAGAGACAGAAAGCCCTCCGTGAGCTCAGGCTAACCTGGTCTATATACAGCAAGTTTAAAGCCAGCCGGAGATACATAGTGAGACCCTGTCTCAAAAACCAAAAAAGAGAAAGGTGAACATATTCCTAACTCCCTAATGTTTTCTCATATTTGTAAACCTTTTGGTATTGCTATAGTGAAATACCAGAAGATGGATAATTTTCCAAGAAAAGAGGTTCACTTAGCTCACAGTTTTGTAGGATGAAAGCCTGAGATTAAGAAACTCTATGTAATCATCTGCCTTTTTAACTGTTTTGTAACATAACTGATGACATCCCGTGGTGGAGGCATGAAGAATAGCTTGACCAGGTTCCTGTGGGTTAACTCACATTTTAGGACATCTGGGTATACAATCTTGACTCCATAGGCCTTGATGTATATGACAGACTGCATGAAATCCATTCTTTTACAACTCCACTTTGCTGGGAGACTGTAAAACATCTGCATTACTTGAAGGACAATCATGACCCAATTACTTCCCATTAGGCCACACCTTTATAGAGCCAACCACCTACCAACATGGGGATCCTGACGGCTAGATTTCAACAAGTACCTCAGTTTGGGAAAACCACATTCAAATCATACGATCTTCCTCATCCTCACTCGTCCTGTACCCACAGCATCAAACAATCTCTGACTCAGTTGCTATCACTGCCAATTTCCTTTCATCATGTAGACACTCAGAAAGATGATATGCCATGGAGTGTGGACTTTTTTGACTAACTGCTTAGAACAATTCTCTCCAACTCTCAAAATCACTTTGTTGATCTAATTTCTAAAAGATGGGTGTGATCATATCTAAAGTCCAAAACAGTGCATTTTCGGGACTTATCCTTTAATAATTGTTATATTCTATAAGATAATTGAGGTAGAAACTTCCTGGCACACTGTGGACTTTAGATATCATCTGACAGTTACTGTTGTTCCTCTCTAACATCTGTTCCTCATGAAGCGTTAAATGGGGTGGGGATGGGAGGGCAGGGCAGAAGAAGGAGTGTGGGAGTACGGGGAGGGCTAACTAACACTAAAGGCCTAACTTTGCAAAAAGTCATATGGAAACCTACTATTGTAGAAGTACCCTGAAATATATACATACACACACACACACACACACACACACACATATATATATAAAGAGATGAAATGGACTTACCCTATAACAGAAGCACAGGACAATATCCCAAATAGACACCTTATCACAGCAAATAAAAAACCCAGTACCAAGAATGGGTTATCTTTCTTAGAGTTGTTGGCCAATGGGATACCATAGATCTCTAAACATCACAGGCTCTTGCCATTGCTCTTGGTAACTCTCCAGAACTTGATGATAAGACCCTATTGCTTAAGACAATACAGACTTGTCATAGATCAGGGAGAAACAAGCGAGCACTGACCTGAAAGCTTCATCCCTACTGGCTAGCTTTCATAGTTCTGGAAGGTACTATGCACACCACTAGAGGACAAAAGTAGCCATCAGTCTTACCCAGCTAGGAGGTCTGCAAGCTATAATAATGACTAGCCTGGCCAAGTACCAGGTATGACCACTGGTACTATAGTAATAATGGCATGAAGGTTATGGGAGTGATCAACCATCCTCTGATTCGATATCAGGCCCACTGCACAAGAGGAAATACATACCTGGCACTGTCGTCAGAGACAAGAACCTGTGGCTAAATAAGTCGTAGACCCTAGGACAGAAACTACTTCCAGTATTCTATTAAATGGGCATTTAAGATTCTATTAAAATGACTCTTAATGACCTATTGCTCTGCCCTCAAATAAGTGTGTCTCTCATTCCACATCAGAGAAGCTTCTTGCACTAGAAAGCAGTTATCACAGAACCGGTCAGTGTGCAGAGAATAAAAGACTGCAGAGTGCTCAGCCCTAAATGGGACATCTATACCACACCCTCTCCTCCCAAAGCTCAAGGATCTTCATGGGAGAGGGGGCAGAAAGATTGTAGATGGTGGGTAACTACAAGGAAACAGTGTTTTCCAGACAGTAGGGCAGTTGCCCATATGAGCCCACAGCAATTGTGACAGCATGCACAAGACCTGATCAAGCTCCAGCCAGACAAAATCCAAGCATGGATGAGGGAGGTGGGCCTGAAATCCCACCCCTCGCTGAAGAGTTATTGGTAATTTGGCAGCTGCTGGGAGTCAGTTTTCTTTAAGGGTGTGCCCACTGATAGGTCAACTATTCTTCAGGGAATGGACCCATATCTAAGAGAATTTGGGCAACACAAGTTAGACCTGATGGGCTTTTAAGAAAAGAAAACAGAGGACACAAAGTTGGGTGGGTAGGGAGGTAGGGGTGGTTCTGGGAAGAGATGGGTGGGGATAAAAGTGATCAAAATACATTGTATGAAATTCTCAAAGAATTAATGAAGATATCTTTTAAGTCTGTTCCTAAGGATCTGGCATGGCTTGCACTCTGCTTCAGGCTGTCATCCTGTGCTCCTCTATCACACGCATGCTGTAGCATCAAACAGCGGTTCTTAAATGATTAACGAAAGTACCGTGATTGTAAAGACAATAAGAAGTCTGGAGAGTTTGCTCACTGGTTAAGAACACTGGCTGCTCTTACAGAGGACCCCAGTTCAATTTTCAGCACCCACAGGGTGCCTAACAACTGTCTGTAACTCCGGTTCTAGGGGACTCAACACCCTCTTCTGGTTTTTTTTTTTTTTGTGTGTGTGTGTGAGGACACTCACATATGTGCACATATACATGCAGAGACACACAAAATAAAACTAATAAAATTAATCTTTTCAAAAAGGAAACATTTTAATTTCATCCATCTCTCATTCTGCTACTTTATTGGCAGCTAACCTACACATAGGCCTAAATCGGTGAAACAAGATGTAAATACAAGATGCAAATATTTGAGAAGTTCCACATTTCATTTGATTTAAACAAAAGTGCTTTCCTGGAGTTGAACTATATCTTTTTAAAAAAGAGATACGTTTGACATGTTAAACACTTTTTGACATTTTTTTTTTAAATTTTGTAAGCAAAAGGGAGTGTGCCTCCTGGTACATGCGGAGCTGAGAGGACAGCTTGCAGTGATCTTTTCTCTCACTCTCTCCCTCCCTTTCTCTCTCTCTCTCTCTCTCTCTCTCTCTCCTTCCTCTGTGTGCTTGAAGATGTGTGCCCCCATCTTTCTATTCTGGCAACTTTCTGCTATGCTTCCCATCCATGCTGGACTCATCCCTCTGGAACTGTAATCCAAATAAACTCTTCCTTCTAAAAGTTGCCTTGGTCATGGTGTTTTATCACAGTAACAGAGAAGTAATTAATGCAGAATCCAAACAGGTGCATCTCATTCATCTGTTCAAGGACTTATGTGAACTCTATGAGTACCTAGCAAGGCAGTGTAACTCTGTGTATTTCTGACATTTTCCCATTTTTACATACGTTTTTCCAGATGATTTGGAAAAAGACTTTAAATTATATAAACCACTCAGCATGTATTCAACAAGAATACAGCCTTTAAGCACTGTATTTGCCAGGGTTCTCTAAAGAAACAGAACCAGTAGAATGTATATATATATATAAGGATTTATTATATATATATATTGTAGGAATTTACCAGATTAGCTTACAGGATACAGTCTGAGTAGTCCAACAATTGGTGCACCACACTAGAGGGGCTGAGAATCTGTAGTCGCTCAGTCCATGAGGCTGGATGTCTCAGTCCTCCCAATCTGGCACTGAAGGGCTGATGAATTCCAAAAGATCGGCTAGTGTTAGTCAACAGCATCAAGAGGAACTTACCAGCGAGAGAGAAGGCAAGCAGCAAAAAGCAAGTGCTCTCCTCTGCTGTGGCCTTTTATATGGGCTGCCATCAGAAGGTAAGACCCACAGTTAGGGTTTGTCTTCCAGCTTCAGATGATTCGATCAAGAAGATCTCTCTCATTTTAGTTAATCCCAGATCCAATCAAATTGACACCCAAGATTAGTCATCACACCACTCTTTTTTAAAAGTTTTGTATTGAGCTTTGTAGTTTCATACAACAGTTCTTAATCAAAGTTAGACCCCTTCCACATTGGTGACCCCATCCCTCCACCAGACCCCATGTACTCTGACATACATGTTAAGTCCTATCTAGTCAAACATGTGTACCCCAATGTAAATTCGTCTACTGGAGTCTAGTCAGCCCATCTAAAGATCATATGTAAGACATACTCTCCCTCACCGAGTAGCAATCAATCTCCAACAGTTCCTCATAGGTAGGATTTTTTTTTTTACCAGCTTTTAGATATCTTGAATTTTCATCGGGAACATCCTACTTCTTTGTGGGAAGATCTACCTCAACCAGGATGTGTTAAGCAATAATGAGCAGCTTTGAAAGAAATTAATCTGACATACTCTTTGAAAAACCATTTTAACTTTTTTAGTAAGTACATGGAATTATTGTCTCAAAGTGTGCTAGATGGGTATGCATGTGTCATGTATCTTGAATATTCAATTGAAAAATGTGATCTTGACTACTATCCTCAGGCCTCTTGGGGTAAGTCTATAGCGCAGCTCTCCGCCCAGGGACTC
>NW_008359081.1:5264115-5264800 GCF_000622305.1 Nannospalax galili
ACTCAGTCCCTTTCTTGGGCTCCAGGAGCACTGCTTCTGGTCCTGGCCCCGCCCTCACCTCTCTCTGCTTCCCTGGGCCTGTACCACCGGCTAACTCTCCTAGCCTGCACTACCATCCTCAGGCCTATTGGGGTAAGTCTACAGCGAAGCTCTCCGCACTGGGACTCCCAAAGCCACATTCACCCTTCCATCCCCCCCCCTCGCTGTTCTATACTCCTAGTTTGACCCCTGCGCCACTCCTAGTCTCGGGGCACCAGACACCTGGGGAACCAATACTGTTTCCTGATCCTTCTCACCCAGAGCAACTCAGTCCCTTTCTTGGGCTCCAGGAGCACCACTTCTGGTCCTGGCCCTGCCCTCATCTCCCTTTACTTCCCTGGTCCTCCAACACTCGCCAGCCTCTTTCTGGGGCTCCGAGGCTGACCTTTACTCTCCCTGATCCTTTGCATCCAGTACAACCCAGCTGCACAATCCACTCCCTGGGAAATCTTGGGGCTTCTTCCCTCCCCATCTGCCTTTGCTTCCGTGCGTGGCGCAGCCACGGCAAGGGTCTCAGGTCAGTGCCACCCAAGTTCCTGAGGCCAAAAGCATTCGTAGAAGATTCCAGACCTAAGGAGAAAGTCTGAAAACTTCTGATCCACATTGGAGTTGGGCCACCGCGGAACTCCTGAAGACAAAATCAATC
>NW_008359081.1:5269452-5277633 GCF_000622305.1 Nannospalax galili
TATTTTTAGTTGGAGATGAGTTTTTATTCACTGTTCTGTTGCTTACCCCCAAAATGACTATCAAAATGATTATTCACCCTCATGAGTCTGTGTGTCACCAGCACAGGGAGGGTTGCCTGTGCTGTTTTTAAACACAGAGCCCCTGGGAGCAGAGGACACATTCTAGTTCCAAGCTGCTGAAGACAGGCTCCACCCAGCCGCCTTGCAGCAGCAGCCTACTCCTGGCTCTACAAAGGCCTGTCCCAAGGGGAGTTGTGGGTTGAGGAGAGTTTCAGACAGTAAGGAGGAAGATCAGTCCAGGTCTGAACTTGAACAAAGATTAATGCTGACAGCACAGTTATGAGACTGTCAGAATTGAGAAAGACAGCTAAGACACTTCAGGCCAGATCCAAACTCTGCAGGACAAAGGACATGCAAGGTGGGATGAACTTTACAAAATCACAGAGGGCAGAATTGGTCTTTGAGGAGTTGCTAGTCTTTTGTTTAAGAGTTTGGTAAATATCTTGGTAGAGAAGTGGATGAAACCCAGGGTTCTCACAGCAGGAGCAGGTCATCTCTTCCCCCCAAACTGGCCCTGATCAGGAATATCTGACTGCTTAGTCACCTCACCTACTAGCCTGCCAGCTTGCCAACCTGCCAGTCCATCCTTCCTACTCACTCTCAAGGTTCTTGTAATAATTCAACTGTAAACCTAAAAATTTACAGGCAGTTTTGAAAGAGATGCATCCTACCTCAGGAAACCGTTATTGAATATGTCAATTGTGTTGTAATGATATGCTTCTTCTAAGTATGTTGTTATTAAATAAATCATTTTTAAAAATTAAAAAAAATGTGATCTTTATTAGTTAAAATCAATAGTTTTCTTTTGATGCTGAAGAGTTTCCAATCTTGTCACAGTTTCCACAGCATAAGTTCAGGAGTCTCTATGTATGTCATCTCTGAATCAACTCCTCTTTTTAATAAAATCAAAGTCAAGTTTAAAAAAATATGGTGAATACTAAATTTCTAGTAAAAAAAAATCATGTTTTTTGGTTCTCGTTTTAAATTTTTTTTTTTGTTTAACTTTCAAAAAATATTGAGAATTTCATACAGGCATATAAAGTGTTTTGACCAAATACATGCCCACTCCCTCCCCTCCAACACCTCCATATCTCTACATCACTTTTTCCTGAACAAATTCGTGTACTCTTTTTTTTAATTAGGCTTTTTGCTACTCTAACATTTCCCCCCTCTGAAGAGGTAATCCTAAAATATTTTAGGGATTAGATAAGAGCTCCCACATACTTCTGATAGTTTTGGCCTTTGGAACAGACTATGTTGCTAAGAGGCACAAGGATACTTTGACTTTTAGCCAAGAAACTGGCTACATGTTTTTGGCGTCTTTTTTTCCCTAACTGCCTAGCCAATTCCTACCTCCTATTCTTATCACGCCATCCTCTGAAGGGGGTGCCCAAATTACCAATAAGGAATAGGGACAAAGACTGCTCTGGCTTCTTCCATGCTGAACAGGGACGCAGGATGAGGCAATTGGGGTACCCCTTCAGTAGGCCTATCTAAAAGATTCCAAATTGTATAACCTTTAACTGTAGGAAGAAAAGAAAGTCCTTGACTGGTGCCTAGGAGATGTGAAGGAGAAGTAAAAGCAAAAGTAGTTAGCATTACAGGTTCTAGACAAGGAAGCAGAAAAAAGTCAGAACAGGGAAAACTTCAAATGTTCATATCAGAGCCCATTGTAATTTCTTGACAAGAGCTTCCAATATCATTCCTCCACTGGGCTCCTCCTCATTTTTCTGTTGCCTGCCAAGGCTGTATTCAAGAGTGGTGGACTCATGATTTGTTTTCAGGCACTTTGATAACTGTTGGAGTGGCTAGAATCAGTATCAGTTCCCTTTTAAAGACTTCTAGATAGGGGAGAAAAAAATGTAGTCATTTTAGAACAATAGCCGGTTATCTCCCTTAGCTACAGGTGGGCACTACAGTATTGTAGACCAAGGTTTGAAGTCTTTCATCTGAGCAGCACTTTCTGCTTAGAAACAAAATTATCAATGAGAAAAAAAAAGTGTCTAAATAACATTTTATATGGACTTAAGCCTAAAGATACTGATCGCTTTAATCTTTGGTTATACTTTCCTTTTGTGTGTTTAAGACCATACAGTTGGCCCAAATACATCAGCTTATTTTTACACTTAAGGTAGTTTGAGAATCTGTTCCTCAGGGGTCACATGGGCTTGGGAGGAGCCCCTGGTTCCTTTCTTTTACCAATTTTATCTATGTGAACATCACTCAAAGGTCCTGCTCGACCATGATTGGCCTCACCTGGAAGCATGGAAGAAATGTTTCCTCTTTGTTGACCCTCCTCTTTATAGAGTGGACACTGGTTCAAGCCCATTTGGTGGGGCCTCCATGGACTCCTTGAACAAGAGGACAGGTGACTCACACCAGTTACAGGACACTTTGGAAGATGCTATATAGTCCCCTGAAACTTAGTCGACTTTGGAGGGCAAGGAGCAAAAAACGGTCCTTTAATTTCCTCTGACCAGATTAGTATAGGCCTCAAAGTTTGGCTTTTAAACATCCAATAATGTTAGTTCCCCAGTCTTGTACTTTTAATTACTATGTGCTATGTAGATAAAGCTTGGGAAAAAAATCAAAAGTTCTTAGGTAAACCTTGATTAGACATATATTTTGTTCCTTAAAGTAGTTGACTAAACTATGGCCTTAGAAATTTTAAGATTATTTGTATATTATTTTTGTCTCATCCTTTATATATCATAACAAACCTACACAGTCCTTCATCACTTGCTTAGGCTTTCTTGTTTTTTTCTATCTATTTTGGAAAGTATCTCCATTCTCATATCCTTTTAACATCTTTTACATTCTCATTTTATTTTTTAATAATTATGAGACATAATAACATTAACAAATAAATGTTCCATCTGTTTTGAGAATTCTATTCCTGGGGATACTAAACAATGTTTATCCCCTTCTAAGGTTCTAGTGTCAAACCAATGTTTGATTAAAGTTTTCTTGGGGAACCATTGAATTTACTGAGCTTACTTACCGGGATGATTTAGGGGTTTCTGAGTTGCATGAGTGACATGAGGGTATGCACACTGGAAAGCCTTTATCCAGCATGGATCAAGCCTTCTCTTCCTTGATTTCTCCGGATTATGTACTTCACTCATCCCCAAATCCAGGAGACCATGTGTGATTAGGGCCAAATTACACACAGTTGACTGGGAAGTGTGACTGAATATGCCAGTGAGGGTCCAAAGGCCATGCTTGACCCTCCTGTAATGGAACTATTTAATATACTCATTTACTATGATAACATGTGTCACTTTGGAGCATAATTAATCCTGATGTCATTGCTGACTCTCAATTTTTAAGTCACCAAATTTTTATCTGCTCAAAATAAAAATATATCTATAAATACTAAATTGTTTTATGATCTTCAGAAAATCAAAATCAGCATTCTAGGTTTCAGGCTGTTTCTAAAATGGGAAAAAAATAAAAATACAAGGGTCTTAATGTATGATTTTTATGCTTGTATTAATTTAATTCCTACAGAAAATGACAGCTTGTTTTAATTATGCTATTGTATTTACATGGGAAACTCCCAGAGTCTTTGAATTAATAAGCTTTTCCTTTTTAAAATATAATAATCAACATACATGATAGATGAAATTACACAACAAAAACCACTTCGAAATGAAAGTACCTGGGTAGGTGTGTAATTATAAAAAATGTTTAGGGAAATGAAGAAGCAATTTTCTAGGAAAGAAATCTAAAACCTGCAGTGCATACATGTATACATAGGGATATAAAAAGGAGTTAAAGCAAAAATGGCTTTAAGATTATAAAAATAAATAAAATGAAAAGTCATGACATGGTGGAGGTAATCTGGACTGGCAATGTTTTGTTTTCCCATTTCAATGATCTACTTCCTTATACCAACATCTCTGATTGAACCCCATTTCAGAGAGTTCTAGGCCATTGGGATTCTTATATTCAATTCATCTCTTTATGACTTACACTACTATTGCACAGAAGTGAAGAGATCAGGGACTTTTACTTCCTGATCTTAGAAGAAAAACTTTGAATTTTTCAGCATTGATTGAGATGGCTTCATATACATGACTCATGTTGAGGTGATTTATTTCTTTTATTTGAAGTTTAATGTCGACTTCCCTGTTGCAACAGTTTTTTTATTATGTTCGTTACGTGAAAAATGGTATGTCCTAATGCAAATTCCTAAAACCCACTCTGTCAAAAGCAGTCACCATTGTGATTTATTTGATAAGCAATATCCAAAAATGTTAAGGAAGGGATGCTGTTGAAGGCTATGCTTGACATTTGCGTTTCTTTCTCCTACTTTTCATTAGGTTAAATTATTCATTGGATGGTGGAAAAAACTCAACTCTAGAAGTTTTTCACATTGATATATTTGATGAAATGTGAGAGAATTTTATCTATCAAGCCAGATGCATTGATTCAAGTCTTATTTCTCTCTACATTGGTCAAATTTCTTAGTCAAAATTCTCATTTCTGTAATAAAGCTTTTTCCAATTATTACATTTCTCTGGATCTTTGACTGAAGAGTAGTAATATTTTTAATGACATGGAGATTTGTTTCTTACGTTTATAGTTCAGTTATATTCCATTTTAATGTGCAAATTTGCCACTCTGCTTGTAAAGAGAGATTTTTGTCCTCTGAGGTCATTTTCTGTAGTTAAAATAGTGGGTCATCTGTGGCTAGAGAGGGAAAGTTTAACACTCAAAGTTTCCTTTTCATCCTGAGGCATCTGACTTTACAAAATGTAAAGTCTCACAGCTTATTCCCAACCACAGCTTATATTATACATTTTTTATCTTCATAGAAAGGCATAAATATAAATAAAACAGCAAATAAAGAGACTAGAAAACAGGATGATAGAGATAATTTAAATGGATAAAATGAAATAAGAAATTGTTAGAGTGGAAATGAGTCGTAAATGTCATTTCTATATTTTGAAGAATTCATTATAAAATTTGCCTTCATAGTAGACATAATATAAACTTATAAGTTTGCTTTTAATCTATAATATCAATAAAATCTATACCT
The DNA here is from genome assembly GCF_000622305.1 of Nannospalax galili. Taxonomy (NCBI): domain Eukaryota; kingdom Metazoa; phylum Chordata; class Mammalia; order Rodentia; family Spalacidae; genus Nannospalax; species Nannospalax galili. The sequence continues at coordinate 5,274,557 of NW_008359081.1, forward strand.
CAATGTTGGCTGCCTCATTATATAGCATATTTGAATATCTTTAAGATTGTTTCATACATGACCAAAAAAATGCATTCATACCAACCATGGAAACAGCTAGTCTCCAGCCATATCTTTGTAAATTATATAATCTAGAATCCATTTATGTGATAAATACAGGAAATTAAGCTTTGCTGATGAAATGAAAACAGTTCTCTCTCTGAATTTCTGCTGCATGATTCCCTTTAAATTTTGTATTCATACAGTTCACATTTGCCCATATTTCCAAGGACTGTAGATAATTATGATAACTAAATGTTTCATGTTGTAAGGTTATTCAAACTATCATGGCAATATTTAGAAAGACTTGTTATCTTCTGTTTTAACTGCCTTTCAGTTCCATAGTAAACGAAAGAGTAGCAGAAATATTGGGGAATATTAAAATGTTCTAAACTGTGTAATTGTAGCTGTATAATACTTAAGGATCTTACTGAGAATTCATGTTTTTGTTTGTTCATTTGTTTTGTGAACCGGCAGTAATGAGAAAAAGAAACAGTCTCCGTATTTGAAATTAACTTTCTTGTACAAAATTCAATAACTGTATTTTAGCTCTTCACTTTCATATCTTGTCCTAATGTTATTACCTCAGTTCAGTATTTATTTATCCATTTACTTCTATAATGTTATACATTATTTTCCTTTAACCTTGAGGAACCTCACTTATAATTTGTACTCCAGAAATTACTCTTAATCTTAGTATCTTGAGATCAAGGGGTCTCCTATTAGACAAGGCTGCAACTTTCTATAATTTGCCATTTGTTGGCCAATTTTCTATCTATTAATGAAGAACTGACATGTTTGACACATGCTACAAAATAGGCAATATAATTAGTGAAATTTTGAAGCAAAGGGCAGGAGAGTGTCTATTTTACATTTTTCAGATGATATAATCTTTATCATAGGTATTTAACTCCATTATAATATAATGTCCATTATAATATAATGTAGCTATTGCTACAACTGTGTTCCAATAAAGCTTTATTTGCAAACACAGATTGTAGACTAGGTTTCACCAAAAAAAGGCAGTTTAATGCATTCTGGGCTGTATTCTATAAAGAAAATAGTATATTATTTATAAATATCTTAATGACGGTGCTATAGGCATGAATAGGCAAAGGTAAGACAGTAAGTAAAAAGGAAGTAGGGAAGTAAGGAGGATGCTACAGGAGTCCAGGTATGAGTTCACAGGCATTGTTTTAGTTTGCTTTAAATGTCAACTGGTCACAACCTTGAGTAACCTGAGAAGAAAGTCTCAGTGAAGGGATTACCCACATCAGAGTTGCCTGTGGGTATGTCTCTGGGGGATTGTCTTAACTGTTAATTGATATAGGAAGAACCAGTATACTGTTAGTGGTGCCATTCCCTGGGTAGTTGGTACTGTGTTGTGTAATAAGAAAGCTGTATAAACATAGGTATGTGAGTGAAGAGCAAGCATCATTCCTTCATGGATTCTGATTCAAGTTCCTGCTTGAGTTTCTGCCCTAAGTTCCCTCAGTGAGATACAGTAACTTGGAGGCTTACTGTTCTAAGCTGTTTTTAGTCAATGTTTTATCACAGCAACAGAAAGAACACTAGAATAGGTTTGTCTGTAACATGGCAATACACAGTACACCTCTAAGTCTGAACAGAGCTATTTACTGAGTGTTTACATACGAGATTTTACTGCCTCCATTCCTGATCTTTAGAATACTGAAAGGTACCTTCTTGGAAAAGAGAAAAACCATTATCAAAACAAATTATGAATATGAGAACATATTATCCACAGGTAATAGTTAGTTGGTTTTAATGAGACTTCTGGAAAGAGAATTCACTGATGTTTGTTAAATATCTTAAATGTACAAATAGACATTCTGACTTTCCAGAGATGGCAACCAGTTTCCTGGTAAAATGCTCAAAGGCGTTTAAATACTTGAGGCAGGACAGTAAAATAAAGTACAATTTGGCTGTTGTGTTATAGTTCTGGAAGTACATGCTTTGAAGTCCCAGTACGTTATATACTCCATCATGATTCCCCTTAGTGAGTCGATTATGTGCCATAATTGTCACGTGAAAGAACAGACACCATTGAAATTGTACTAGTTTTGATATGATTTTGAAAATTATTGTCCTTTGAAAATGTTACTTTTATTTTTAAAGTAAGCTTTTGAGTATCTTTATTTTTCTTCTGATTTCCCTAAGGATCTTGGATACATAATATTTTTCCTTAGCAGTGATAGAATGTTTCTGGTGCAAACATACCTCTGACCAGGGAGTAACTGTGCTCTTTGTTCAATAGAACCTTGCTATATTTTGACATTGGACCTTTTCAAATATATTAAATATTTGATTTTTTCATAAATGAGATATTACCTCAATCACCAATGAGAATAAACAAAAAGATGCTTGAAATTTGTCAGTCATCTTCAGAATTGTTTCATTACATGTGTTTTCATGCAGATTAGATTACTTCCAGAATCACTGGTTTCAGAGAAAGCTTTTAGAATTGCAGAAACCAATTATAAATCTTCACACTATGCTTTACAATTGATTTTAGGATTTAATGCAGACTTTATCTTAATGCTATCGAAACAATAACAACACGAATATTTAATGAAATTATTATGCTTTTAAAAAGCGCATACATTTTTAGTACATGATATATAAATGGTAATGGTATAAATACATGTAATAATTACGTACATTTAAATTTATAAAGCAATTTAATAGTTACACTGTAAGTATCTTAATAACTTATTCCTGAAAATGAAGACAATAATGGCTTTTAAAATAAATTATTAAATTGTTGTACAACAAAAAGCCGTAAAACGTACAGCTTTAATCACTTTTAAGTGTATTGTGCATTAGTTTTAAATATACTGACATCACTGTGTGACTAATACCAGAGCTGTTTTCATCTAGCAAAACTAAAACTCTGTGCACTTTTATATGTATATCTCCCAGTTCTCCTCTACTCTGTTTCCTTGTCAATCAGTTTTCCACATTTTTGTCTTTATGAATTTGATTTCATAAGTATCTCATATAAATGGTATTATATATAT
>NW_008359081.1:5277725-5325714 GCF_000622305.1 Nannospalax galili
CTACTGTTTATATTTTGGTTGATGTGAGTGTTCCTTTTACTTTGAGTAGTGCTTCTGTGATTACCAAGCCTTGTTTAAAATTCTTTTTTTTTGTAATCTTTTTTGAGACAGTTTCTCCCTGTAACCACAGCTGGCTTGGAATTAACTTGAAGACCAGGCTGACCTTGAACACACAGAGATTTGCCTCTGACACTTTAGTGCTGGAATTAAAAGCCTGCACTACCACAACCTACACCCTTGTTTAAAATTCTCTTAAGGAATATTTTCAGAAGTGGAATTTTGGATAATATGGTGATTCTAATTTCAGCTTTTTTGAGGACCACCATAATATATCCCATTGTGTCGTGCCATTTTACACTCTCATTAATAAGGGTTACATTTTCTCCACACCCTTTCAGTCATTACTTTTTTTTTGCTAGTAGGTGATGTCATGTTTGATTTTGATATGCATTTCCCTAATGAATACTGATGATCAGCATATTTTCATGCAGTTGTTGGGCAGCTGTAATTTTGTAGAAATGTCATTTACTCGAGTTAAATAATGTGTTTTTTTTCTTGCTGAACTGTAACAGTCCTTTACGTATTCTAAGTATTAATACCTTCTCAAAGGGAAACATTATGTATTGCAATAAATACAAACATTTTCTTGCTATACATAAGTTGTCTTTTTATTCTGTAGTATCTTTTGATGAAGATTTCAAATTTGATGTATTTTATCTATGTCTGCTAATGATTTTATATTTCTAATCTATATTCAGTAAATTGCATGCATTATTAATCATCCAAATGTTCATTAAAATATTTGGAAACCAGGAAGGAAGGGAAAGTTTTATAAAGACATCTGGCTTGTCATTTTAAATACAGTCTTATTCCAGTTTTCTGTCACTGGTTCCCAGTCAGTTAAATCCCCTTCTTAAGCAGCTGGTGAAGTCCACATTCATCCAAGTACTTTTTCAGTTTTAAACATTTGGACCACTATGACTCAGCTTCAGCGAGCCTGGGCCTACCTATCAGACAACTAAGGGCAGACCCCTTTACTTGGAGTGCCTAAAACTAGTCAAATTAGTCAATTCATAGGGAGCCCCCAAATTATATCTAATAGTCTTTTCTTCATATATGGGCTGTTTCTTCTAGCTGCAGTTTGCGATTACCCTGTTATTTTGTGAACCCTGATGTATGGTCCTATCTATTACCTTCTATCATTTAAAGCTATAGCAATCTTAACATCCAAAACTATTCTGTGTCTTTATGTTGCTTCGTGCTATGAAAAGGATGTTTAAAGTATAAAACCTTTGTTCAAAATTTCCGGGAAACCAAAAATTAATGATATAATAGTAAATATTTCAATTCTGGACAAGATGACATAGAAAGGAAACTCCATGATGCACCTAACTACTCCAAACACAAGGAAAAATGATTAATATAAATTGAAAATTAAAGCTCACAGTCTTGAGATAAATATAAATGTCTTCATCTTCCAAAGATAAAATGTGCATATTATGCTGGAAATATGTACCTGATTGTCTACAACTCTTGAAGAAGTAATAGCTGTGCAATAGTATCTTGTGAGATGATATTCAAATACATCTGGTGAGATGGTATTCAAAATATATTCCATCTAGATAAATCAATGTCTAATAAGGACAATATACTTTTCTTCCAAATTTGATCTTATAAACCTTTAACAATATATTAGTATGTCAAAATCAAATATTCCAGAAAAGTATTTTAAACAAAAAACAAATGGCATTCTTCTGAGAAATGGCAAAAGTCAGATAGAAAATTTTCAAAGTTCTTAGTTCTCATCCAGGTAAATATTAACTCCACCGTATGATACTACTACACCCACAAGAGTAGCTAAATTAAGGATGATAATGCTAAATATTGACAAGATTGTGACACTATGGAACTCATGCATTGTTGAGAATGTGGGTAAAATGACTCAAGTACTTTGGATAAACAGATTAAAAAACGTTTCATGTAAAACTTAAGGAGATGTGTTCTACAAGTAGAAAATATATTTGTAGGTATTTTCCTAACATACATGCAAATAAATTTTCACAAAATATAGTATGTGAAGATTCCTTTTGAATGTACTCTTTTTGGTTTATTCATTTTATTACCTTTTCTTTCATGATTCCATACATATACGATATATTTTAATTTGATTATAACCCCTGTCCTGTCCCCTCTTACCACTCTCCAGGTCTGCAGAACCCCTTATTCTTCCCAAGAAGTGCTTCTCTGACTTTCAAGGTTTTTTTTGTTGTTGTTGTTGTTGTTATCCACTAAATTTAATCATGATTTCTTGCAACTTACACTTTGCTATCCCACTGAGGTATATGATTTCTCCTCACTGTGCAGCCGTTAATTACCTATAGCTCCTCAGGGAATAGTGGAGTCACATAAGTCCCTCCCCTTCCAGCCTTGGACGTAGGCTTGAGCAGATCTGATTCAGGTAATCACTGCTTCTGTGAATTTATTGGTGCAATGGCCATGTCGTGGTAAGACACACACAACTCCCCATCCTCCAACTCGTATAACCTTTCCTCTCTCTCTTCCATGATGTTCCCTGTGTTTTGGAGCTTTAGACATAAACATTATGTAGCCTTGAAATTGTGATCTTCCTCTCTCTAACTCTAAGTGCTGTGGTTATACACATGCAATCCCATGCCTGGTTGGGAATATCCTTAAAGATTTATTCAAAATAATTACTCTGGAACTGTCAAACAAAAATTTCAAACTTTGTACTTTTTACCAGTAAGATTTACATCAAATATTAGAAAAAAATGTTAAAATATAATAAATGAAAAAAAAAACGTAGAGGGTGTTGGGTATTTAGCTTAGTGTTCATGTGCCTGCTAAACCACCATAGGTTCTGGGTTCAGTACTGAGCACAGGTAACTGTGAGGTCATGAGATGTGTCAGGGAAAGAAAATACCACACCCCTATAGGCTGGGTGTGTAGCTCACTGTTGGCTTAGCATGCCTGAAGCCCTATGGTTAATAATCTCTAGCACCATATGAACTGGGTTTGATGATGCATCCCTGTAAAACCACAACATAGAAGTAAAAATAATGTGGGTTACTCAGAACCTAAAGAATAAAATTCTTGAGGCTGGACAGGTGACTCAGTGGTTAAGAGTATTGCTGCTCTTGCGGGAAATCCAGTTTCATACTCAGCACAGCACATGGCAGCTAAAACTGTCCATAACGTCAGTTCTATGAATCCAACGCTCTCTTATGATCTCCACTGGCCTTGTACAAGAAGTGTACCTACCTACATGCATGAATACACATACACATTAAATAAAAATAAATAAAAAAGCATCTTTAAAAAGAATAAAAACCTTTTCAAATCTTCCAGGAGAGGCAAAAATCATTTGTGCTCTTAAATGACATATTTCATATATTACTTCTATGTTATGTGCATGAGTGTGAAGCCAGCATATATGTAAGTGTACCAGTGTCATGCAGTGCCTGTGGAAGTCAGAAGAGAGCATTGGATTCCACTGGAACTGGAGTTACAGACAGTTGTTAGCCACCATATTTGGGTGCTGGGAACTGAACCCAGGTCCTCTGCAAGAGCAGCCAGTGCTCTTAACAGCTGAGTCATATCTCCAGCCCCCCCCCCATTTGTTCTCTTTACAAATAGCCCAATGTCATGGTGAGGTAAATTTGCTAGACCGTGGTGCAATTACTATTATACATTAGGTTTTAAACTTTCAGTATCTCTTTTCTAGGAGAGCTATAATTCCTTCTAAGAATGCATTCTGCTATCACTAGAAAAGTGGGCAAACTCTATTTTCCACAATATCTTGTGACATTTTTAGGTAACCTGAAGACACACATTCAAAAGGTAAATGGAATGTCATCTTTTCATTACTTTTTAGGATAAGGAATCTGAACAAGCTAGTTTTATTCATAAATCTCTTGAAAATTCCTTTATTTTCCTATCATTAGTGTCTGTACATGGATTAAAACTTAAAACAATGGTTCTATGATGATTGAACCTATGATGATTGGCCTAAGTGTTCCAAATCATTCAATAGTGCAATTTTCATAGCTACAAATGTAGAAAATTTCTTTCATAGTGGAAATCTTAAGGTTGTCTGATTTCAGATAAAAGAATGACACCTAAGCTGGTGAGAGACTTTTGCTAATCCTCTAACTGGACTCATTCCATTCATTGGACTGAAAAATAGGCAGAATTATTTTTAGGAAATCTTCAAAGTATAGATCCTCAATTTGTGATTAAATCAGCAAATGTTAACAGTCATCAGCAACAAAATATTTTAAGAAAGTAAACACTAATGCTTAAAAATTATTGGCAAAATTAAAGTATATACAAAGCTACAAAATCTCGTGTCTATATTACACATCGTCCAAGAGTCAACTATTGCCATTTTATGCTGTCCAATACTTTAGGAGGTAGACATTTTTAAAGAAATCCCACATATTATATCACTGTACATGGAAATATTTTATTGTGCATATATATGATAAAATTATACTAATGTAAAAATTACATTTATGCCATTTTCATACATATAATATTTACTTTAATGCCAACTAATAATGAAAAATTATTCAAGCGTAGTCACTCACCTAGAGGATTTTAATAGTTTGTTTTCTTTTTCTTTTTAAAATTGTTTCAGTAAGCATCCACTTGTCATGTTTCGTTCTTTTGTCCTTTAAGTCTCTTTTATTCTGTAAGAGCTCCACATACCTACTCTTCCTCCTTTGTCTTTAATTTTTATGGAAAAATTAGATCATTTGTATTAGAAAGTTTTCTCTTCTTTTCTTTTTCCTGCTTTTTTTTTTCTTACTTTTGAGTAGTATAATTTACCTTGTTTCTTTATGCCATGTATTTCCTGTGAACTCTAATGTGGAGGCTGATTTGATTTAGGTTCAGTTTTGGAAAAAAAATGTCACTTTTTACAAGCACATCATAAGAGGTTACTATAGCATTATAACATGAATAGTGATGCTAATATTAGTCTTAATGGATTCAGTTGAAGTAATAGAGAATAAGGTTATCATCCCTCTTTCACCCAACAGTAATTAGCTGCTAAGAGCTCCTCAGCTAAGGGTGGGGCCTCCTGCCCATTTCCCCATGTCTAAGCTGAGTTCTTGTCTAGTTTGGGTTTGCATGGGTCTTGTGCTTGCTGTCACCATTGCTGCAGGTTCATATGAGCAAGTTCCCAGAGGCCTGGGAGATTCTGCTTCATTATGTTCGTGAACCACCCCAGGCTCTTAAATTTTTTCTGCACCCCTTTTTCCAATGATCTCTGAGCCCTGGGTGGGTGAGCTTTAATATAGGAGTCCTATTCAGGAACCCACACTTTGCTGTCTGTTATTGTCTATACTTTGGAGTGATGCTAGGTAGGTTGACCAGGTGCCTCTGAATGAACTCACACTGAGGTACATCTGGGGATACAAACTTGACTTGATAGGCCTTAACATACATGACAGAATACATGAAACCCAGTTTTGGCACATGACTGTTGCAGATAAGGGAGGTGACAAAATATGATTAAGGTGTATGAAATGCCCCAAAATTCAATAAAATATATATTAAAAACAAGAAAACACAGTGATATATATCCCATTTGAAATGTGGAATATCTTCTATTTAATTGCTTTATAAAACTGAGTCAAATAAAAGAGAGGAAAGAGCCTTCTTTTGGATATCTGAGATTCGACACTGCTATCTTTCAGTTAAGTATGCACAAAAAGCCCATGTAGTGAAGGCATGGTACTCAGCCTGTGATGGCTCTTGGTTGTGGTGGAAACTGAAAAATCAAGTCTAGGTTGAATTACCCTGATCTTATGAAGGTGTCCCCTTCACAGGGATATAAAAACTCTGGACATTCCACTTTCTCTCTTTTGTTTTTAGATGTGCTTAATTTAAGTGACTTTTTCTGCCACATGTGTCCACCATGACATATCACAACATCATAGACTGAAAGCGGGTTGGGCCAACAAACCATGCACTAAGACCCTCAAAAGTGTGAGCCTAAGTAAGCCTTTCCTCTTTCTTAGGTTTTTATCTCAGGTATTTGATTGTGACAATGAAAAGTGTTTAACACAGCTGCTTTCCTCACCCCTGTTATGAGATCAATAAAAGAGACTTCTTTATGGGCACTCTGGAAGCTTTATGTCTGCAGTCATGAAGCATGGCAGATTGGTGCTTGACTCTTGAGAAAATTTAATGTATAAGTAATCACAGGATTTAGGTGGCTGAGTTGAGATCATCCAACCTTTAGGAACATGAAATGTTGAAGAGTGTTTTTCAGGGGCTCTACGAGAAATTGCACGAGTATGTCTTGAGTCCTCTTTCTAGGTAGCATTACATAATCCTATTGAACAAAATGTGCAAGGATAGAGCAATATAAAATTACATTGTGTTCATATCCTGATATCATTCTATATACACGTATATAGGTAACACATGAAGACATATACTCCATAGAAATATAACTACTGATGATGGTAAATTGCATAGTAGTGCTCATGTACATAATGTTTAGAGACTTGGTTCTATTAGGGCAAATGCTATGGAATACTCAGTTGAGAAAATTAGAAAAGGAATATTTATGGCATTCTTGTGATTTTCATAAAATATAATTTGATCATACTTAGATCCTTTCCCCAATCTGTATCTCCCCCACTACCCCTGTTCAATTTAATGTACTCTCATATATGTAATGGGGTCTATAGAGCCTGATTTGTGTCCTTATATGTCCTTCACTGTGGAATGGAAATGAACCATGGGAATAAAGGGGAACAATGAACTCCAAAGAGGAGGGTAGTAGAAGATAGGTGTTATTAAAACAGAAATGAGGTAAAGGGGAGTACTTTAACAGGGGAAGGAGTTGCGAAGGTTATACAGGGGAATTGATATGAGAGATAAATAATGCTTAGATGTTCTGAAAAACTAGAGGGAGGGGGCTGGAGAGATGGCTCAGCAGTTAAGAACACTGGTTGTTCTTGCAGAAGACCCAGTTTCGAATCCCAGTACCCACATGGCAGCTAACAACTGTCTGTAACTTGAGTCCCAGGGGATCCAACAGCCTCTTATCACCTCCGTGGGCATTGCATGACATGGATGCACTTACCTACATGCAGGCAATGCATGCATACATATAAAGTAAAAACAATAAATACAACATTTTAAAAAAGAAAGAAAAATCAGAGGGAAATATATTAGTTCCAAGTCCTGCTGAAAAATATACATATAATAAATATGTGAGTGCCTGTATAGAGGTAAGGGATATACACCAAAAATCACAGTGTAGTCAAAAGAAACTTCCCTTTGAGTTGTAGATCAGGATAGTTTAAGAGACCGCAATAACACACGGTATTTCTCCAGCTTTTGATTGCCTCCCAGAATTTGAAGGTAAGACCCTATCACTGAAAAATATCTACAGTTTGGACACCACATTTGGAGCAATCTATCTGCAACTAAGTGACCTGGAAGCCTCCCTCCCAAAGAGTAGCTCTCATGATATCGGAGGGTATTATACAAGCTCTCAAGGGGTAGAAACAAATCAATGATCCTACCCAGCTATAAAGCCTAATAAAAAAATAACTAGAAAGAGAATATTTTAAACTAATAAGGAAATTGGAATATAAACAAAAGATCATCAGGGCCAACTAGAGGGAAGCACAAACCATTAAGTAAGTGAAAACACTTTAGGTAATTAGATCTTTGAAAGAAATTGCAAGCAACTGTGTGAAAAATAGAGGAATCAGTTTGCATTAAGGGAAAAGCATAAGAATTCCATAATGATTGTGGTTTCTAAATTATCAGAAATATTACTCAAAACAAAAGGAAGCTCAGCCTCAAAAGGAAGTAGCTTGGCGATGATTTTCTGGAAATGAACAGAGTAGAACTATCAGTAATTCATCATTTTAAGGGCTGTGCAGCTCTTACTCTAGCACCTTACTGCTTGGCCATGCTACTACACAAGTTTCAGTCCCATCCTGTGAACCTAGATCTGTGGTCCCCTCCATGAGACAAAACTGTGGAAGTTCCCTTCTTTGAACCTGTAGCTGTGCCCCCTTCCGTGAACTGGAGTTGTGGTTTCCACCTGTGAGCCTGGAGCTATGGTCCCTACATGTGAGTCAGATGTCAGAGTTCCACATTCCTCTGATCTGATAGTGGGCTGATGGTAGAGCAGATTGGAGTGTGGCGGAATTGTCGTTTGCACAGCAGTTTCAGCTTTCTTGCCTTCTCTGAGTGTCTGACTCCCCACCCCCACCCCCTCAATATCTTATTTATTTTTTATGGTTCCTGCTTCTAATCTTTCACAGAAATACAAAACACCTGAAAAGAGCATTCTTGTCTGTCTTATTCAAAATTTAATTGCTAGCATCTAGAATAGTACTTGAGCATGCAATAGATATTTATTTACTATTATATTTAATAGAGAAATAGAAGCATATTTTGATTGTTTACTAAATGCTAAGCAATTTTTCTAAGCAGTTTGAATGCATCATTTTCTTTTTTCCTTGAAGCTACCCTAGGTGTGAGTACAATAAATCAAATTTTCAGAAGAAAATCGAGTAGAAGTCAGCTAGGGGGCAATGGAAAGCAAAAATTCTAACTAAATGCTAGCCAATAAAGCAAAGGAGAATCATCAGTCCCTAAGATAGCAACAACATATCATGAATTAGGCTTTGTCTGTGATATCATACACATGGCAACTGGACATTAAAAGCAGAGTGATGTTTACACACCATAATACTGTTGATATCCTGGATAAAGAATGAGCAAATTGGACATGGGGTGGCTGTAGCAAGTTCTACACACCAAGAAAGAAATGAACGCTCACCATGGACTTTGTCAGTGAGTTACTGTCAAATATTATTTTTGTTATTACATGGAGATAAGCACTAGAGTAGTGATGACATCTCGAACCAGGAAATACATTATTTTGAGGAAATGTTTATGTTAGGCAGGTTTTTCTTTCTCTTGTTTGTAGAGTACCAAAGAAATGTTATACAAAAGTTCATCAGTTCCCTTGGAAGGTATCCTACCACTCAGGACCTCATGACTTTAAAATGACTATATATAAAGCATACAAACACAGAAAACAAAATAACACAAAATTACTAGCCATAGGAGTGCAAAGACATTTCTATCCCCAAATCTGTGTTGAGCGTCATCTTTCCATTCAGATTGTGCACAACACAGAAAAAAAATACTCCATAGAACATTTTTATGGACAGAATTTATTAGATGACATATTTACATTCTTTTTACGGTGTCAAAATTCATTATAAATCAGCACAGAACTGACTTCTGAACTGCAGCATGTTTTACTTTGTATAGGTACTGTGCCCTTAACTTGACAATTTAGTTAGATGGTCTCTCTTGCAGTTCATCCATGTAATCACAACGTAACAGATAACCATTAGAGGATCAGAGTTGAAATGTATGGCAGTGTGCAAGCAATCCCTAGACAGGATTAAAACCAAATTGCCTGCCAACTTGATAGCAACAGAGAAAACCATGCTTTATGCACTGTCCAGTAAACTGCATGCCCTATTTAGCAAAGGAAATATGTAAAATTAAAAAAAAACCTTATTTCTACTCCTACATGCACTTGGCTTCTGTAATATTTCTGTGTCTTGAAATATTTTAAACAACATGGCAATGTTGATGAATAATTAATGTGATCAGAGACTCTTAGTATATTTTAAAATTTTTAATCCTCTAAAACCAAATATATTTTGCAATGTGAAGCTTTTTTTTTTTACAAGTCAGGAAATCATATACCAAGGGAAAATAAAGGACCCTTATAAATACAAACCATTTCTGAAGCTACATGTAAATAGGAATACAACTGTGTTGGTGTAGTCTGTCTTGGCTTCTTATCCACCTGTACATTTCTCATCAAAGAAATGGCTCCTCTCAGAATGATAGGCATGTGGAGGAGAACTAGATTCAACCGATAGCCTGAGGCAAAACTATTGTGGTTGACCTGCAAACTTGACAGGGAGAGAAAAAAGATCTTTTACTATTGTAAGCTGTTAAAATTTACGATTCAGTCCAGAGCAACAGCAATAACTCTCTCAAGGTTACCTAGGATGGGAAGAGGCATTCAAATGTAAAATTTAACTGGATTGATTTACTAAAAGTATTTTTTCTTTCTCTGATGTATTATGATTTTATTTAATTAATGATTTATTTGTATTTGTGTATAGGTCAAACATAGGTTATTACCAATTTAAATTTGAGGGATGAAATAGTCGTTAAAATAGGGTGTCATGGGGCTGGAGAAATGGCACAGCAATTAAGAGTGGTGTTCTTCTGGAAAATCTCAGCTGGCTTCTCACAGGCTACATTGGGTGGCTCACTGTAAGTTCAGGTCAAAGGGGTTCAAATCCCTTTCCTGGCTTCCATGAGTACCCACACACATGTGGCATACATATGCACAGAAACACACACAAACACATTAAAAAACAGAATACAAAATCACAGTAACTAATTTGAGTATACCAGGATTTAGAAACATCTAGATCTGAAATAGTGCTTTCTTATTATTTTTGCTCATTGTTATACTCCTTATTTTCTCTGGACTTCAATTATTTTCTTAAAAAAACATAATTTTTCTAGTTTTCTAAAAAGACACTTTAATGGATTAGGAAGTGACTGATTTATAGAATGCAAAAATGTTTTGTCTTAAATGTAAATTTAATTTTATCATTTTAAGGTCCTGTGGAAATTAAAAACATTTTATTGTCCTATCACATTGTTGATGAGAATGCATCACAGTCGATCAAATCTTCTTTAGCATTTACATTAAGTCACTCATTATTAGTTTAAAAATAGATTTTATAAAACTTCAGTTTCCAAATATGCACCTATTGTGAAGAGATTTTTAGAAACGTTTCTAAGATATAAATCTGTACTTCTGCTACTTTTAAACTTGCACTCCACAGTTCGAATTTCTTCTTTAAAGTTGAACTTAAATTATACATGTATTACTATGCAGAATATTTAAAGTTGATTATTATTTTAGTCTACCTTTAAATTAGAAATAGCCTATAGAAAATATTTTTTTCTAATAATCTGAGATGCATATATAGTTTCTCTCCAGAACTCAGAAGTATTATACTGATGGCCAGCCAAGAACAATATCAAGGGAAATTAAAGCGACTGGAGGGATGGGTCAGTTAAGAGCTTGCATTACTACTAAAGCTTGTACTACTGAAAGTAGACTGTTAAGCATCTATTGTCCCTTACTGTATACCTAGAGGTTAGTCAATATACTTCCAATGAAATATTTATTTCCTTTGACCTTATTTAAAAATAAACTGACTTTGAAATTTCTCTGAATTTAACATTCTTATTCTTTATCAAACAACTTTCTTAAAAATAATAGCACCAGTTGGTACATGATCATAATGAAACAAAGACTTCCAGGCCTCCTGGATCTTGCTCATATGCAATTATAGTAATAGCATTGGCATGCACAAGACCCATGCTGACCTAATCACACCAAAACACAGCATATTACTGGGAAAATGGGCAGCAGGCCCCAACTGTCCTGGAGGAACTGATTACTGCTGGGTGAGGGAAGAGTTGATATTCTTTTTTGTATGTATTTTATATATTATTTTATTTTATATGTAGAAGTGTATTGCCTGCATGTGGGTAAGTGTACCAGTGTCCTGCTATGCGTGCAGAGGCCAGAAGAGGCGTCAGATCCCCTCGAACTGTAGTTATGGACAGTGGTTAAGCGCCATGTGGGTACTGGGAATCAAACCTGGATCTTCTGCAAAGGCAGCCAGTGCTCCTTAACTGCTGAGCCATCTTTCCAGTCCATGAGTTGATCTTCTTTAAGGGAGAGACTCCATATAGGCTACCTAGACCCCATTGGATGAACTTGCACTGAGGGACATCTGGGGCCCTGGGCCCTTGTTTAATGGAGCTGGCATGGGTCTTGTGCTCGATGCCACCAATGCCACAAATTCACATGTGCAAGCTTCCAGTGACTCGAAAGCCTCTGCTTCTGTGTGTTCATGAACCAACCACGGCTCTTGCAATCTTTCTGTCCCCACTTCTGCAATAGTCCCTGAGCCATGGGTGGGTGATGTTCAATAAAGTTATCTTATTCAAGGATAGGCACTCTGCCATCTCTTAAAAAAAATAAACTTATTAGTAATTTAATTAAAAAAGGATTAAATAATGATGAATACTAGTTATTATAAATGCTTTATATAGGAACATTCATGTGATAAACAATCATTTCTCTTTATAAAATAAGAGTATTATATGCTGTAGAAAAGTGATATTTTCTCCTGAGAAAAATCAAGATAATATTACCCATAATAATATTCTCATAAGTATTGACAAATAAGAAAAAAAATAAAAATGATAACAACATGAAATTATAAAGATGAACAATAATGCCTACTACTTGGAACAGGTTAAATAACTGGTAGCATTAAAAAAAGTCTTGGAGATTTTCAGAAGCCATACATTTTCTTTATTTTTTTCATTCAGTATTCTTCAGCTAAATATAGTGGAGAAAATTATAAAATTACAAAAGTGCTCCCCCTAGGGACTAGGGGCTGGAGTGATGGATCAGTAGTTAAAAGTGCTTAGGGATATTACAGAAGACCACGGTTTGGTTTCCTGCATCAACATGGTGTTCAGGACCTTCTGTAATTCCAGTTCCAGGGGATCTGGTGTCTTCTTCTGGTTTCCATGGGTGGTGGGTACAGCACTCACAGGTACACTTACATGAAAGCAAAACACTCATAGGCATAAAATTAAAATAATAAATAAATAATTTAAAATGCTCTTCTAGTTCTTCGTAATGATTTAATAATTTGTACCGATTTTACTGATAAATATATTACAATAATATTTCACTCATATAGATGCTTGATGATTTCATATATTATGTATTTCCAAGATTTTTTAAGAATAAACTATGGAATCAGAATGTAGGGTGTTTTTTTTTTTTTTTTTTTTTTGACAGGGTCTCCTATAATCCCAGCCAACCTGGAACTCACTATGCAGTCCAGGTTGTCCCCCATCTCACAGAGATCTGCCTGCCTCTGTCTCTGGAGTGCTGGGAATAAATGACATGCACCACTATGCCTGGCATAAAAAGTAGTTTTTCACATAGGATTTCTTTAGCTCAGTGACTCAACTTGGACTCTCACAAAGTTTAAGGAATCCACTGTTTAGACCACTCTCCTAGGTTATAACTTCCCTGGTGCAGATACCTTAGCTATATAGCTACAATCCTAAAACTTGTGTGTGATGCATGCCAAATATTATCATTAAATGAAACCCATGGCCTGATATCAGCTGGTAGCAATAGAGGTCTCTGATTTATGGAATTGAGAATTAAAAAACAAATGGTAAGGATTGAACACAATATTTTTATTGCATAGAAGATCAAACTCAAATTCAGGTCAAATGTCTTACAGTATTTCACATCAACAGATTGATAGGGAGTAGGAGACTGCCCTTCCATTTCTAAGTGTCCCCTTTCCAGTAAGGTGTTCTTTTCATTATTCGTTATAATGCAAGAAGAGTATGCATTTTCTAATATCTTTCTTCCTACACTTCAAACATACATGTAATAGGTTGATGTTTCAGAAACAGATCAAATAGATTAGGAATAACCTCTCACCTTAGCTGAATATTCTGTTCCAACTGTCTATCCTGGTTCACTGAAGCTGCCAATCTTTTCTGGAAGCTGTTACAACTGACAGTCTTAAACTTTTCTATGGTATGGGAATGCACATAATGAACATTTGCAAGATCCAGTATAATTTATATTTTAAATGCACCTAGAATAACTATGGAAATATTTTTAATTTATTTATTTACATGTGTGTATATTTCTTCGTGAATGTATATGTGCATATGTGGGGGGCAGCAGTTTACATGAGGAGGCCAGAACAGAGTGTTGAATTCCTTTGAATTGAAGTAACAGTTATTTGTGGGATGCCTAGCTTGTTACTTGGGCTCTGTGGTATGAACTCCATTCATAATTATTGTGTAGCAAATGTTCTTAACTGCTGAGCTATGTTATCAACCCCAGAGACTTTTCAATTTCATCTTATTTTAATGAATTTGTCTCTAGCTACATGTGACTAGGGCCCGCTGTATTAGATGGTATTGGTATAGTTATTGACTCAGAGAATAAAGCTCATCTGTAAATGCAGAAAAAAGATTTTATGACAAGTGTATATTTCAATCTTGTGTCCACAAGCATATTTTATGCCCCTGAACAGTCAGGATCTTGGAAAAGGTGTGTATGATCTGTTTGTAAGGAAGAGAAAGAGTAGTGAGTTTGTCATCTGCAAACTAGGACAGCAAATGGAATTTTATTTTCCTTTTCAGAAATTATACTGGGTAATGGATTTAAATTATAAGGTACATATGAATCATTTTCTTTTGAAAATACAAATTCTAACTGATTATGTGATGTGAAGTCTGAGATCTTATATTTAGAGCAACCTCCAGGAAAATGTGACAGTGATTCTTAATGAAATTCTTATTAAGGGTGCAGGTAAAACCTTTAAGGAGACAAAATAGTTGTTCAATAAAGCATAAGTAAAGACATTTAAAATTAATCACAAACTACATAAAACTAAATTTAGAAGAGCATTATACACTAATCAATATTTGTCTCTTTCCAAAATTTAATGAATGACACTGAATTCCCAACATTATACAATAAAATTCCATTTCACATGGATATGATAACAGAAAACCTGCTTTAAGTCATGTATACTTGTGTCATTATCAGCCTGAAAATGTTAAAAGGGCATAGGGGAAGGAACTTTATTGTTTATGGAAAGGAGTTGAACTGATGCCCATGAAGTAAAAAATGAACAAGAAGCATTTTAAGGTAGAGAAAATAAAAACCATGTCTTTGGCAAAAAGGGTATAAGTGGAGATTTGGAATGATTTACAAAGTCTGAATGGAAATGGTGAGCCTTCTTGCTTGAAGTAAATTGGATGCGGTTGCATGACTTTTAATACTTTGGTTATTTTTAGAGACACATTATGCGGGAAGTACTCTTAATTTGTCTTTCTAGGAACGATCTGGACAGATACACCCAAATATTTTGCTGTTCCTATAAAATATTTTCAGAAACAAAATCAAGTCATAAATAACAAAGAAAAATGGTTAGCGAAGAATCATTGGCCAGAGCAAATAGAGAGGTGGCTCTAACATTTAATTTTTTTTCAAGCAGGCTTCTATTTTATTTTTAATTTTATTCTTGCATTTCTCTCTCTCTTTCTCTCTCTCTCTCTCTCTCTCTCTCTCTCTCTCTCTGTGTGTGTGTGTGTGTGTGTGTGTGTGTATTTGCTGGGGTGCATGTTGAATGGTTCACATGTGGAGGTCAGTGTCTGTTCTTTCTTCTATCATATAGGCTCTGGGTAGCTAATGAAATTTGTCAGCCTTGGTGACAAGGGCCTTTACCAGCTAGTCATTCAGTTGTGCCCAGATTTTCTTTTATTCATGTTTGTGGCTGAGTACATAAATAAGCACTAGAATTTAAGAGCTATATTACCTCTATTAATCCTTAGTTATTTCTGGGTTGGAGTTTGGGGATCTGTGCTTTACAATGGGTGTAAGAATGTTCTTTGGTTTCAAAGCACCAGGAAAAACATGAACTTAATGCATTTCATAAATTGAGTGAACAGTTACATAATGCTGTGTTCTACTTAGTCCTGTTTTGAGGCCTAGAACAGTCTTGAAAGATCAACAGGAAAGCTGAACTATTTTGTGTTTTATATTTTGCAGTTAGGAATAATTAGTAAGCCAAACACTTGCCATCATCTAATTATACTTTTTAAAATATTTTTATGTATTTCCTTAATTTAAAGAACCCAGATGATTGCTTTTTCATTGACCAATAATCAAAAACATATCAGAGACCAAGTTTGGAACGTGTACATTAGTATAGACATGTAAGAAGAGAGTGTGTGATTTCTGCTTTCACTCAGACACTGCACATAACTGTATATACATTTTTGGGATACTTGAAGTTGTTTTCAGTTTCTCTAGTTTAATATCCAAGCCAGTTCTCAAGATGAGGTCATCTGTAGAATTGCTAGAAGATGTGATTTAGATAGTAAACATACAAGTATGCAGAGAAAGATTTCCTATTTCTGCTTTGGCTTAATAGAAAATGAATTATTTCTTGTTATAAAACCCCTGAATTATAGACATTGTGATATTTGGCGGAAGCTTGTAACTAACTATTATTTTTGTTATAAATATATAATTGGCATTGTGAAATTTGATAGGATAAGTTTAAGGTGTTGTCTCTATTATTATTAGTGTACAACTGAGCTTTCACAATGCCAGATAAAAATATAATTAAAAAGAGAAAGGAATGGCTGGAGAGATGGTTCAGCAGTTAATAGCACTAGTTGCTCTTGCAGAGAACCCAGGATTTGTTCCCAGAACCCACATGACCGGTAACAACTGTCTATATAACTCCAGTTCTAGGGGATCTGATGACCTCTTCTGGCATTCGTAGGTGTTATACAACATGGATGAACTTGCATACATACAGGTAAAACATTCATATACATTTAAAAATGTTAAGTAGGTGAAAAGAGAGAAATAATCTCTCATCTATGTGCCATTAAAAATTTTACTTGAGCAAACCAAATTTCATATCTTTATTCTACATCCCTTTGATTGACTTTTCCACATTGCTATAAATCTCATGAAGAGAAAAATAAATAATATACAGATATGAAACATCAGTTTAACCTTATTAAACTTGTAATAATACAGATAAATTAATAAATCATATAATATGGTAACTAATTATCATATATTCATTATCACAGCTGACAATGCAGTATAAATTACTTCCAAAGTTGAGTAACCTATCCTACTTCTACATCTGTTGTAGCCCAAAAATTACTCATTCCTCTGAAAAGAGTAAGCCAGCCAGTGGCAAGACAAGACACACCTTGGGAAGAGTGATGGAGCCAGCTGCAATAAGGAGAGTGAGAAAACAGAAAGTTAGGGTGGCCATGTTGGAACTCTGGGAGAGACTGGGGAATGGCAGGATGTCCCGTGCAGCATGGTGCAGGGCTTGTCTTTTTAAGTCATCCCCTCCCAGATGTCATATAAACTATGCAAAATTCAAATAGGATGCCTTATGTTCTCTGTTAGCCCTGGGGCCTCAGAGTGTTTGCGTGCAAGTCTCCCAAGAAGGAAAAAGAAAAGGAAAAATTTGGTGAAATAATTGGAGTAGAGCAGCAAGATAGATGAAGACCAAGTCTGGGAAAAACATGGGGATGTGGGCCTGGGAAAGCACCACAGTTCCGGCAGTATCTAGTGAACCTATTAAAAAGGGAGCTGAGTTCAGATTCCCAAATCCAAAAGGGCAGAGATGGTGGCCACAAGAAGTCCTGTGAGGCAACATGACCCATTCAGGAGGAGCTGGCAAAAAACCCAGGGGAGAGAGTGACCAAACCTCATATGCTTGAGGGGGCTGGTTATGTTCATGTGTGTTATACAATGGATCATGAAATATGTAATTAGAATGAATGAAGTGGGCCACACAGACACCAATGGACTCAAAGAGGAATCACATCTGTGCTGTAAATGTGGGGAAATGGCATAATTGCTAAAAAATAGAGTCTTCAGCCACATGGATCTGAAAACTCATTAAAGATTATAGACAGCCTGGAAAAAATCTTACAAGCAAAAGAGGGAAACAGAGAGGGGGTGGCCACTACTTTGCATAATAAAAGATGTGCCCAAGTGTCCGGAGCTGCTAATCATTGAGCTGTGTCAGGCTTGTTTACTGAGTGTGTGTTATGCACACCAGTATCTAATCTGCCTTATCAGGAGGAATATGTTCATATGGAGAGCCTCACAACACCTGACCTTGAGGCAATAGTGGAAGCCTTTGATCTGACCGCTCCCTGACCCTCAGATACAGGTGGGGAAAAACAGCAGTTGTAACTAATTGAGTTCTTCTGTATAAAAAGGCAGAACTGAAATAAACCAGGGCTACAGTATTCACTGTGAGCCCTCCCAAGCGTCTTTTCTGTCTCCTTTCCTGTCTTTCAATCCTCACTCCCCCTTTCAGGTACTGTCCGTTTTGGCCAGCTGGCACCGGCACCCAAGGCAAAGGACACTAAAAAGGATAAGGAGCTACTCTCAGCCTCATAGCTTAAGAGAGAGGAAAAACAGGAGATTTTAACTTGTTTCAGGTTATGGGACCAAGGGTCCAAGGACCCAGGAAAACAGTAATGTAAAAAAAAAAAACAACCTAGAAATAGAAGTAGCTAAAGCTGTCCCTCAGATTCAGCCTTTGATACAAAAAGACGAGGGAGTTAACAGGACTATAGCAAAGAGAAAATACTCCACACTGGAGCTGTTGAAACTAGTAAAGACTTAAAACCAAGAAATCAAAGAGCCTCTCACCACTTGGTTCATGGTGGTAAGGGACATGGGAGCAAATATTGTCAATCTAAGTCCTTCAGAAGCTTCACAGCTTAGTTATATAACCACCCATCAATCTTTGTGACATAGGCTATTCAACCTCGGCCAGTGCAGGGGGGAGCAGTCCCTAATGGATGGCTGATGCAAGGCATTAAAGAAACATGGTCATCATCACCAAGGGACACTTCCATAATTAAAAGAGGCTGGAGGAATAAAAAGGAGGGACAGGCATTACTGAGAGAGCTATATATGAAAAAAAAAACAATATATGATGCCTAGTTTGCTGGGCTAGACAGGCCTATGTTCACCAGAGATATAAAGGAAAGCTTAATTCAAGTGGGACCTTGAGAATGGTATAGAGCGTTAATGTTTTTGCTAAACCTTTAATGGGACAGGATATTTGTAAAGTGAGAGACGCTTTAGAAAATCTAACTGACTGAAACCACTGTGTAAAATGTGTCTGTAGAATAACAGAACAACCTAAAAGAGATATAAAAAAGACCAGACAGAAGAAATGCTCCATTTGGGCTGCTCAGTGACAAATGTGGCAAGATGTATGTTGAGCCCAAATTCCCAAAGAACAAATTGATAGAAAACCAAATTCAGTACTAAGGCATTTCTGGAAGGCTTTAAAACCTGAAGAACAGTTTACGGAAGGTATTAAAAGGATAAAACATGTCCTGGGGTAGTTAAGGATCCCCAGAGCTTAAAGAAGGTGAACTTCTCTCCTGAGAAATGGTATGCTAGGGGTGGAAGCAGTTTCTCTGACCATGGCCTCCCCCAGCAGCCAGGTATGGTCAATGGGGGCAATGACAGATATGGCTACACCCAGGAGATAGACTCAGGGCCTGCCTGACTCAGGGAACTAACAGGTGCAGCAAGGACAAGAGAGACCCTCCCGTCCCCTTAGCCTGGTGCAGGGTAAGGCAACTGGGGACAACACTTGTAAGTGTATCAAGGATAAAAGAATACAAAGAGACTCCATGTAAGATACCAAGAATGTGGAGTGACTCCAAAGGCATAATTAAAGTAGTAAAGAACTAACCAAATTAATGCCTGTTACCCATGCTATCATACCTACCAAAGATCTATGGAGAAAACAATCAATATAGATGGATAAAACCTTTCGATGCTATGTTAGACCTTGTCTATGACTGATTTAGTACATGATGTTAACCTTTGAGTATTTTAAAGATGTGAAATCCATTTGAAAGATACCTGAAGAAACAAAGGCCAGATATAGCTGTAAGATTCTTGGGAGCTTCATGTTTGGTGAAAATAAAAACAGAGGCTCCCCAAACTATCCAACTATTAAGAAAAACTACCAGGGTAGGTTGACCCTCTATGGGCTGCTGGTCAGAGAGAGATCCTTCCCACTAATATTCATTGTACACTAGAAAGGTCGGTAAGACCATGTTGCTGAAGATACTGTATGATGTGAGCATAGAAGAAGAGATTGAGCTGAGACTAACCCAAAAACTCCATGCCTCTAGATGGATGATTTTCATAGTGCCGGAAGGCACTATGAAGATGGCTGGAGAAGAAAGGATACCCTAGGATTCTACTCAACAATGAACCCCACATGCTGCACATTATGGACATGCCAAGCAATGCCAGGTAGTACAATAATGGCTTGACTAACATACGTAAAACTAACAAATTTTTGAATGGATAAGGCCCACTCCTAGGGGTGGAACACACATCTGGATATGTAGACCAGGCCAATCCCCTGTGTCAGGGAAGGCTACAGGTCCCAGCGAGGAAACCATTTCAAGTATACTGTTTAGTAAATATGGTACATCTACTGGGATATCGTCTAGACATTTGTATTTGCATCTGGGTTTATTTATGTGTGTCTGCTTCCTGCCATTTGTCTTTATAGTAGGGGAAACACCATTGAGATCGATCAGTGGTCACATCTTGATGACAATTGATGGGGAGGCCCAAGAGGTCAGTATCTTTCCATAATACAAGAGGGATCGCCTTGCTTCTGCCACCACTTCCAAGGCTCACGGAGATTTGTGGAAGAAATGGTGGAAAGTTTTTAAGAGGCAGAGGAAAGGAGTGGAGTTAGACCTGAAAATTACTCATTCCTCTGAAAAGAGTAAGCCAGCAAGGGGCAGGAAGTTGAGCATCCTGGGAAGAGGGGCAGAGCCCTCTGTGATATGGAGAGTGAGCAAATGGAAAGTTAGGGTGGCAATGTTGGAACTCCAGGAGCGATCGGGGAATGGCAGGGTGTCCCACGAAGCATGGAGCTTGAATGGCATAGGGGTTATGAGAAGCCATTTATTTGTAAGTCATCTCCTCCCAAATGTAATATAAACTATTCAAAATTCAAATAGGATGACTTATGTTGTCTGGTAGCCCTGGGGCCTCCGAGGGTGCGGGCACGTATATTCCAGGAAGGGAGGAAAAAGGAAAAAAAAATGGCGAAACAGCAGTACATCTCAATTTGTGCTCGTGTATGTAGAAACAGATAATATATAGACAGGCAAATGACAAAGGTTATTTATATATTGATCCACTGCTTTGACTTATATCCCCCTATAGATCTTAAAATCTAGTGTTTAGTCATGTTCTTGTCAAGAAATAAGAATGTTTGATTGCCCATACAAATTTGTGTTAGTTTCCTTTTCTAAGATAAAAATAGAGAATGAAGTCAATAAGGATCTTTGGACACTAGAAAAACAAAAGTTGAAAAATGGAAAGATATCTTTGTTGATGATAAAATTTTAGAGCTAAAAAATAATTTTACTATACATAAAACTCTTAAGTCTTATGTCAATGAGAGATAGAAATCTCTTAACAAGTTTTCATTCTTTTTTTATAAATTCTTTCTACATGTGAGCATAATTTTATCACATAATATTTATTTTCATATTTGTTTTCAGTAAGACAAAGAATGCCACACAGTGTGGCCACCATGTGTGAAACAGTGGATCAGGTGTTCATTTTCAAAGGGTATATTCTATCACTTAATGTACTTAATTTCTAAAATTTGATGATTTATCCATCACATAACAGGA
This sequence comes from Nannospalax galili, assembly GCF_000622305.1. Lineage (NCBI taxonomy): Eukaryota > Metazoa > Chordata > Mammalia > Rodentia > Spalacidae > Nannospalax > Nannospalax galili. The sequence continues at coordinate 5,299,218 of NW_008359081.1, forward strand.
ATTTTGAAAATACCATATATTTCAAGTTTTAATTACTATTACAACATTATCTGACTTCTATATGTTCAAGTTTGTGATATGATTTTGATTTGGGCTACTTTAGGAATGTTAAACCTAATTGTGAACCTAATTCTTCATCTAGGATATTTGAGTATGTTGGAAGAACTGCAATCTTTATTGATTCAGGTTATCAGGGAAGAAATAATCCATGAGCTACAAGACTGAAATGTATAGTCTTGTTTCTACTATAATAAACCAATTGGAATTATAAATAGAAAACACCTTGATTCCTATCAGAATTAAGCACCTATCATCATCTTTGCTCCATTTTCTTCTTTCCGAGCATTTACTATTTAGGATTCAAAAGAAAAATGTAACTGGGCCTGGTAAAAGGCTTGTTATTCCAGCTACTTGACAATCTGAGGCATGAAGAATGCAAGTTAAAGGACTACCAATTGAGTTCAAGACATGCTAGGGTAACTTAGTGACACTATCTCAAGATAGAGAAGAAAGTAGAAAGGGGATTGTGGTCACAGATAAGTGATATAGTGATTCATATTAATCTGCTGTACATATAGTAAATATTTAAAAGCATTTTTTACAGAAATTTGTTTGGTGACACTATGATCATTCACAACATTCCATTTAATGACTTTTTTGTTCTTAACTGTGACTGATACAACCTCCTTTAAGTTCCAAAAGTATCATCATAAAAATATTTAGAACTTATTATTTATAAATGTTCTATATTTCATTACAAATAATACGCCACTGTTAAAATATAATTTAAAAATATACAGAAAAGCATATTTTAACCATTTTCTCATTTTTGAGCACATATAATTTTAATTTGGCAAAGCCTAAACAGTCTAGAAATAAAAATAATTTTTCATTAATTCTTGAATACATACGCTGCAATATGCCTTCAGCTTCTCTCCTATTAGGAAAAAGGACGGCTTTGACTCCTGACTTGTTTTGTCTCATGGGTTATGGCAAAGATCGCTTTGGGGTTAATTCCAAGCCTAAGTCTCAACGAAGTCTTTTTGTACCACTGTTTCTTTCTCTTGTAATCCTGTTTTAGCTTCAAGATTAAGTTTGAGCTATCCTTTTGGAGTACAAGCATTAGATAAATGTTGTCTCTGTCAAGTAAGCCTCCAGATTAGCTTGACAGTTGAGCACAAAATCATGAGGAATTACACCTAAATCAGAAGTGCCCAGCTGAGCACAGTCTAAATCATTGGTCTGCAGAATTGCAAAGTAAATTTTTTTTTCTGATCCACCATGCTTTGGGGAGATTTTTTAAAGTAGGACATAATTAATTATAAACATAAATATTCAGTAGACGTTACATACAATTTTGATACTAGATTAAACAGATAGATATTGAAGTACTTTACAAAACTCAAACTGACATTGATGCTATTCCTAATTTGTGAAAAAGCGGACTAGAAGCTTAGGTTCCTGGCAGGATCCTAAAATGGTGGTGAAGCTCCCAATATTTTAAAATGGCAGGTGCAGGCTTAGCCCCTGAAAGTCCTTCTGCTTATTGGGAGACCAACCAATCTGGAACTAAAGTGCCCATCCTATGTCATGAAAATTTACCCAAGCACCTAATTGCCTGTAAAAGAGGTCTGACTTCCCCTGCTAGCTACTGTTTCTCTGCTTCCTGAGAGGCAGCCCAACTGTCTGTTTGCTCTCAAATAATTTGCTGCTCCCATGCAGTTGTTTTGGTCAGTGGTCTTTGTTGCACTCTTCCATACAGAAATAAGTTTATAAAAAATGAAATTGTTGTGAAAAAAGACACCTTTAGATTTTGTTACTATTATAGCAATAGATATCATATTGCTTATTACTTTCTTATTTGCATATGGACACTAAGTGAAAAGTCTAATGGCAGTCTTCATGTGAATTTTATTCTACTTGACCTATAATCTGTTTTTTCTTAAGAGTGCCACATTGAAGAAAAACTAACTCCTGGAAGAGTTGAACCAAGATTGAGGGTGATCTGTTGTGAGGTATTTGATTTCTCACAGAACTCTTCTTTTCTGAACAAAGGGCCTCATATATTTATTGAACACTGTCACTTGAGTTCTCTTGGGGTCTCTTGCTCCTGATGCGGATAGACACACCACAAAACACATCTTTATCTGAATTTTGCATAGTTTATAACTTTGGGGGCAGGGGAGGGACTTAACAAAGAAATGAACATCCGACTAGACATGTCACCCAGCTCTGCACGGCTGAGTCCACAGTTCCAGATCACTTTTGGCCAAAGTCTGCCTCATCTCGAGTCCCTGCATGGCCACTCGCCCCACAGAGTTGCATGAGCGGTCCACGGGGTCCTCATGAGGTCCCCTGGCACCCAATGAGATCCAGGGCAGGCTAACTAGCCTGCTCCCAGTTTCCTGCTTCCCAGAATGGCACCAAATCCTTTCCTTCCAATCTCTCCCTACCCTAGGCTCCACCCTCTTCCCAGGATGCCCTGCAATAGCCCATGGCTCTTCAGAAGTCTGGGAGAAATAAATCATTTTCGGGCTACAAACACCATAACAAGTATGGTATGGGATATTAATGTGTAATTTTGTCATAAATAGTCTTTAACCAGAGTTTAACTAGGAAAGTCATAACTTTTTCTGGTTCCTGCTGACTGAGAACAGCATGTAAGACCACAAATGCATGTTGTCAACATATACCCACTTGTTGTTTGCATCTTTTATTGTTGGTAATATGTTGCTTCCAATGCATTGCTCTCAATGATGAAACACACATATATTACTCTGGATCATGGACAAGGAAAGGTCATGAGGGACAAACAGGCAACAGTTTAAGATTAAAGCTCAGTGTTCAGCTTAGCTTGTAAAAGCTGATTACATGGGGGAATTGAAGGTCTAGCAACATTGTTTACATTGTTTTCTTAAAGGAAAGTTAAATTTAAATAAGCTAATTATAGAGTAGGAAAACAGATTAAATAAATAGTGTTAAATGATCTCAAAGCACATGATTAACTTGTGTATAAGGTTATGTAAAATTTCAGTTTGTAAGAACAGGAAATCCCCAAAGTCATTCCCATATTACTTCAATTTGATCATATACAAATATAGCATAGTACTGTCTTCCTTTGTTATCTTATTGTAAGGAAACTACAGTCTTACCAATCCTTACTATAAGAATTAAATGAAAATGATTTAATTTGGACATTAAAGATAGAGCAATACAGAGCAACAAAATAAGTTAAGAAAGGCAAGTCAGCTAACGTATATTAATGGAGCTTTTTTCTACTAAAGAAGTATTTGTGATGTATTTTGATTAAGAGGGAAGGAATTGTCATAATTTTGGCCTGATTTCCTTCTCATTGCTCACTGAATGAACAATATTTATGAGGACTATTAATTGTCCATCACTTCTTGCCGACTTTGCAGTTGCTTACTAAAATCCCAGAAGCCAAGAAAATATAAATTCTCCAGCTAGTAGTCTAAAGACCACAGGTGTGAATAAACATGGAACCGGTAAGAAGGTATACTGTGGATATATCATCTGTGTCTGTAACAGCTATTATTTCACAGATTCAATTTAGTGTTTGATTCAGCATACTCCTGGGAAAAATATCAAGCAACCAATTTCATTGCACCAGACTTCTGAACTCTTTTCTTAACCTTTCAAAAATAATGTAATCTCAGCATGTTTAATACAAGGAAATCTATATGCAGCATTGATTTTAGATTTCCTATAGAGTTCCCATTAGAAAAAAAATGCCGCTAAATCGTGCCCTTTACTTGTGAAAAGGCAAAGTCAATTTGGATTCTTCATTATATTTTATTCCAATATCTTTGTTTAAAATTACTGTCACTTTGTACATTTAATATAAAACAAAGCTCTAGTGATCATAGTTTAGGCTCTAAATCACAAAAGAATACTGCATCTTTCTCCTCAGTTTTCTTCAATGAAAACATGAGCCTTCCATGCAATTTGCATTGCCATTAACCAAACTATTTGCGCCCCTGAATTAACTGACTTCACCATAATTCATTTCCTGTAATCAGTGAATTTGCTGTTATTTCCAGGCTAATTATTTTACAATGTAATAATTTCTTCAGGTCATTAATTAGTTGTATGTTGGTTGCAAGAAACCTCCATGTCTAGCAAGTGTAATAAGGCTCTTCAAGGAAATGTGAAGTAAAAAGAGGTATGCAGGTGGGATTGGGATTTCAGTACCTTTCAAAAAATAAATGCAAATAAGAGAATTTCAGATCATTTCTTTCCTAAAGCTGTAACATCACAATAGCTTTCATTACAATTCATATCAGATCCATGATCACCAGTTTTTGTTTCAACAAATTTATGGGAAATAAACATGGATTTGTTTATTTTGTTATTATTCCTAGACATTAAGGTAAATAATTCTCTTTTAATGAAAACAGTGCCCGATGCACAGGAAATTTTATGCTTTGAAGATAATTCTCTATGTCCAATTCTATGTTGTGATCTCTTGAAAACTCTTTGGGTAAAAAAAAATGTCTGTTCAAACATGTCACACTGTCTGATGTCTACACTTGTCACACAATTATATGGACAGCTTCTCCTGATGAGATACAGTAATCTACATATATTCATGGGTGAGATCTTACTTAAGAAAAAAGAGGACTGATTTATTTCTTTTAACTACCCCTGGTATGTGTGTGTCTGGGCATGGCCATGTGCTATATGGACATGTGTGTGAGGGTACCAGCACTGGATTCCTAGAACTGGTGTTACAAACAGTTGTAACATGTCTGATGTAGGTACTGGAAACTGAGCTTAGGCTCAGGCTCAGCAAGGACCTCAGGTGACTGGTTATTTTATTTTATCTTCAAGGTGTTTGCACACGCACTTGTCTGTGTGTGTGTGTGTGTGTGTGTCTGTGTGTGTGTGCCCTTGGAGACCATAGGGGTGGTATATCCTAAGGCTGGAGTTATAGGTAGTTTTAAGCTGTAAGTTGGGATCTTAACTCAGGTCCTTTGCAACAACTGTACATGATCTTAACTGCTGAGCCATTTCTTGAGTCCCACTCTTAGATTTTAATTTCAATACTAATCATCATTTTCTTAGTATAAACTTTTGCACATTAACATGTTGAGCTATTCCTTTTGGTGCACCTTTGTGTCGTTTTCTTTATTTATATTGTAGCATCAGTTTAATGAATATTATTAATTCATTTCAATGTTAAACCTTCAACTATACTTTGAAGTCCCCAAGAGACAAAATTGAGTAACATTTTGTTTTAGTACATGGTCAGGAAACATCAGGTACAAAATGAGAATACAGTAAGTAGGGTTCACTGTTGAATTATTGTTTTGATTATCACAAGAATCCCTTATGACTCTGTGATTTCTTATAAAATCACTTGGAAATATCCATTTGAAATTCTTATCTTCTTGAAAATTTAAAGGACATAGTTTACTTTTACTCAATCTATCATGATTCCTTTTTGAAATGAAGAAAAACTGACTATGATATTTTTATAAAGCAAATGTTTATTTTCTTCATTGGAAAATGTTTCACAATTAGTTATATTTTCAGAAGTTTTTGATATAATTTATTCTTCTTTAGAAGTTACTGAAAGACAGCAGTGGCATATGATTAAAGACTTTGTATGTTTTTCTAGTTCAGTATAATGAGAATGAAGAAATAATATCTTGTCTTTCCAAAAGTATGATTAATATAATTATAGTCATTAATATAATGTTAATTCCAATGCATTTCTAAATATTGTTTAATAATACTTATACTATGACTTTGTATATTAGCAAAGCATGGTATTGTACTAGCACCATCACCAAATAGGCACTCAGGATGCCAATTCATAATGCAACACTTGTACTTTATATCCTAAAGAGTGCAATATCTTTGGATTTTTGTTTTCTTACAAATAAAATGAAATCACTTGTGAAAAATATAGGAGAGATAAATAATGCTTAGATGGTATGAAAATACAGAGTGAAATGTATTAGTTCAAAAGCCAACTGAAGAATACACATGTGAATAGCTAAAGGTTACACCCAAAACAAAACAAAACAAAACAAAACACAATACCAGGCACATCTCCCTTTGACTTGGTAAAGAATTGTCTAAGTGACTCCCAAAAGAATACAGGCATTTGCTACTACCCTTGACTGCCTCCTAGAACTTGAAAATAAAAAGGAGTTTCTGAAGGTATGACATACTTCACATACAGGACTTAGAGCAAGTAAGCTGGAACTTTCCTGTAAGTCTCCTCCCTGAAGACTAGCTTTCATAGTATCAGGGGATACTATGTGGCACTGCTAAGTGGCACTTTTTATCATAGATGCAATCAATAGCTTTCTAATTGGACTTAAGGCCTGCTCAGTGGGAGAGAACTCATATGTGGTACTGAAAACATAGTCAACTATACATGACCGGGGCAGCCGTATATCCTAGACTAAAACCTATTTTTCATATGCCTAGACCAGCAAAATTTCTTACTGTATTCTTAATAAGTATACTTATATTTCAGACAAGTGTACCTCTCAGGACTCTTCAAAGAAGCTTCTTTTTTTGCAGCAAATGGAGAATATTCCAAAGTTCTGTAACTTTTTAATCACAGATTATAAGTGTCTGTGAGGTGTCCAGCTTTATCTGACACATCTACCATGTGACCACTAAAATTAAGGCTCAGGTAACATAGCAGAACAGGTGTGGAAGAAATATCAATGCATCCCGCAACCCTCACCAGTGAAGATTTCTCATGCAACAGATGGTGATGAACCTAGAAAACCAAAGTGCAGAAAATAAGAGACAACAGATTGCTTGTCCCTAGATAGGACACCTATATCAAACTTCTGCCACTCAGGTTCAGGGACCATTGAAGAATAAGGATTGGAAAGATTGTAAGAGATAGAGGAGATTGATGCACATATGGAAAACGTTTTTCAGACAGGTGGGAAGGTTCTCATATGAACCTACAACAATGGTAAGAGCATTCAGAAAAACCATGCAAGTTTAAGTCGATTATAATCTCAGCATAGATGTGGGGATGTGGACAACTAACTGCAACCTTATCTAAGGAACAATAAGTACTGCGAGAGGGAGAATTTGTCTTCTTTAAGGGTGCAAACGCAGATATTCTAACCAGGCTGCAGTGGATGTATGAAAAAACAAGGATATTTGGGGACACAAATTGATTTGATAGGCCTTAGTATATCTGACAGTATGTGAAACTCAGTGGGGTGGGGGGTTATAGGATAATTGCTGATAGGAGAAAGAGTCTAAATATTATGAAATTATGCTGTTTGAAATTCACAAAAATTCTCTAAAAATATGAAGGGAATGTGAAGGAAGAAAATCTAGAGGCTCTAAATTGTATATGATTCATAATACATGTTCTCTAGGCGTTTCTGATACTGGTAGGTCGATATGCTCTACATGGAAGGTACATTAATGAATCTGTGACATAATGTCTGAAGTTTCTATGATATTAGACAAAATAGTGAAGAATATATATTGCATGTACTCTGATGGGAAATAAAAATAGCTGTTAGATCAAGAAAATGGATGATAGATGATGGCTTTTATTTGTCATTAAATTTATTATGATGTGATCATGGAGAGTTGCAGAGCATCATTGTTTTAGTCCTTCTTATTGATAATATAGATGCAAAATATGAGTGTAGGGTATATATTCTTGAAAATAATAGTAATAGTAAAAACTGAAGGAGGAATAGGTAAAAACTGCCAGAAAAAGGCTAGCAAAAATAATAAATATGCCATCTTTCAAGTGTCTATGAAAGTGAAAATAAGATGCACAATAAAGAACAAGTTTTTTTCCCTTAAGAAATAAGTACTGCAGAGTAAGTACATTAAATTTCATGACGTTTTTGAGATATATGATTGTGAGTACCTATATTATTTCTTTAACTAAAGATGTAGCAAATACTGAAATTCTCTGAGAACAATGAGAAATTGAGGTAATAAAGGAGATATCAACACTTGTTTTGTTATATCCTGACATTAAGAAAGAGAAAACATTTTTTAAATTATTGAGTTTCTTCCAAACCTTTCATTTAACCATTTCAAACTTAATAAAGGTAGAAGATCAGCGAAATTACTTTTCAAGTCTCAGTAAAATTATGAAGTGATAACAAAGACTTTTAGGTAGAATGCTACAGAACACAAAGAGGAATTTCAAGAGTATCTTAATGTTGAAAATTTTTATATTATATTTTTCACTGGTAAGAAGATAGAATGTAGAGAAACATTTGTTTGTTGAGGATTTATACAACTATTAAAGGCTCTGTTCATCTTCACAAATTTCAAAGAAACTGACAAATAGGATTTATCAGTCCTTAAACGGATAGGAATTTACATCAGCACATCACTCCTTAATTACAATCTCCAATGCTATTACAAAATGAATTTAAATGTGCAAGCCCTCATTTGCCCTAAATATTGTACACTTAGTAAATTAACAAGTAAATTATGATTTGAAAAACAATACAGATATTTCTCACTGCCATGGTCTCAGCCTGTACTAGACAAATTGAGTTATTTTCTATGAGGAACATCAACGAAATATTTCCTAAGCAAATGACTTTCTCATGTGTCAAAGTCAATATCTGCTATTCAAATGGTGTCATAAATCTAATTACCCGGAACTCCTGTAAAATAGTCCAATCTGTTTTGAGACAAAATAAAATTTCAAGTTAGAGCAACAATGCAAAGCAGAGAAGTTTTCTTTTATTTGGTAACATTAATTCAACTAAACTGCTACCTCATATCTCTGCTTCCTCCCCAGTCCTGCTAGAGCAAGTCAGACTGAGCATTCAAAAATTATCATATTACTCCTCTTCAAAACGAGATTTAGTGTCACACACTAGGCTCCTAATAAGATGGCTCCTGTGAACTTCCTTTCCTCTGCTCGTCACCTCTATTTTTATATCTGCTTTGCTGTGATTTAAATTTACAAGAATTGGCCTTGTGTATTAGTCACTTTTCTGTTGCTGTGATAGAAACACTGACTCTAGTAATTTATAGAAGGATGAGTTTATTTGAACTTAAGGTTCCAGGGGAATTACAGTCCATCATGGCAGGGAGGCATGGTGGCTGGAGGTGGCTGGAACAGGAGCAGCAGAAGCTAAGCTGTCAAATCATCACTCAGGCACAGGAAGCAAGCAAGAAGGCAACTGGAGATCTGGCAAGGCTTAAGAACTCTGTAAGCTCACCCCCAGTAACGTGCTTCCTCCAGGATAGCCTTCTAAAATCTCTCAAAACAGCGCCACCATCTGGGGACAAAATGTTCAAATACTTGGATCCTGTGGGGGACATTTTCATTGAAACCATCACATCTTGCCTTGGCAACATTTGGCATATCATCCTCCTATTCATCTTTTTCAAATCACTACAACCCCCAAAAGAAAACAAACAAATACAAATGAGAGAAAATAACTTTACATTCTTTCACTAATATATTCTTTCTTCATTAACTTTCTTTGTTTTTCTATTTGTGTATACCACAGGATGACATTTTACATATTAAAAATTGATTCCAGTATGCAGAGAATAACATACTGTAGAGTATTCAGTTCTAAATGGGATGTCTATATCACACCTCATCCCTCTAAAACTCAGGGATCGTCTCTGAAGAGGCAGTGAAAGATTATAAGAGCTAGAGGTAATGGACATCTGGGACAAAACACTATTTTCTAGACATTACGTGACTGTTACACACTTTTATCAACTCATAGCAGCTGTGGCTGCCAGCACAAGACTTGTACAAGATAAAGCCAGTCAGCTTTCCAGCATGGATGGGGGAGGGGCTTGTGTGGCTCCACCTACAGCTGAGAAGTTATTGCAGCTGATGGGTCCTGGGGTAGAGAGAGTCATTTTTCTGCAGAGGGGTGGCCCCTGGTAGATTATTCATGTTCCATTTGATGGTCCTATACCCATGTGTATATGAGTAACACTAATTAGACTCAGTAAGTTAGAATTTTTTTAAAAGAAAGCAGAGGAATTTGGGAAGGAGGTGTGGAGAGTGGTCCAGAAGGCATTGGATGGGGAGTAGTGCATGGATATGATCTAAATCCGTTATGGATATGTATGAAATTGCCAATGAATAAAAAATTAAAAAGTTTATATTAAATAGTGATAAAATGAAATTATATTTTCGGAGCAAAGGAACATATGCAGGTCACAGCAGTATTTATGATATCATCTAGCCATATTCAGTATTTTAATGATTAGTTCAATTGACATATCACTTGGTTGAGAACAGGTATCAATGGATTTTTTGATATATTTAGTGTGGTTATGTTCCAGTTGATGGTCCTATACCCATGTGTATATGAGCAACACTAATTAGACTCAGTAAGTTAGAATTTTAGTAAGTTAGGATTTAGTTTTGGTTTTAAGTCTTCTGTATTTATTATTTTATTTTTAACAAATTCTCAGTTTACTGTAGGGAAAATGGGATGCATGGTGACATTTCCATAGATTTCATCATGTTTTGCTGATGTTCATCACTCTTACCCACTTCTGTTGCTCCTTTCACTTTGCAATGATCACTTTGTTTCTCTCAAGTCGTTTCTTTTCTTCTTTCATGTAATAGATAATTGTGACTATATATTTAAAATATATAGATGTATCTGTGTATAGGCATATATGTACGATCTACTTTTGAGTGAAAACATGCAAGAGTTTGTCATTTTTAATACTGCCATTATCCTTTCTTATTTCTTCCATCTGTTTACATTCTTTCCATGGTCAATATATTTCCTTATTTTATTTTCATGTCCCATATATGCATACAAAGACTACATATCCATCCAACTCTATATTCTGCTTGTTTTATTTTTCTGTAACTTGCACGTGAGATCAAACTATTTAATACGAGTATTTCTTTTTTTAAAGAGTAAAGTAACCCAAGTGTGGTGGCACAAGCCTTTAATATGAGCACTCAGGAGGCAGAGACAGGCAGATATGTGCAAGATTGAAACCAGCCTGGTCTACATAGTGAGTTCCAGGTCAGCTGAGGCTACAGGGAGACCCAATCCCCAAAAGAACAAAAGAATTAAATAAATAAAAATCTGCAAAGTGTTTGTTTTTTTAAAGACTAGAGTTGAATGGATCTTGGAGGGCTAGGGAAGTCAGAAGGAAATGTTTTGCCTCTGAAACCCCTGAGAAATGCTCTTACTTTGCCTGAACATTAATGCATATGTATATCTGGGTGCTGTATATCACGGAACACAGTGCCAATCAGGGGAGACTCCCCATTTAAGTGGTTAGTCAGAGTGGTACAAGAGACTCCCAACATAACACAGGCTATTTCCAGAGTTCTTGATTACTTTCCAGAACTGGAAGATAAGATCCGACTCCTGAAGACAAGATCTACTTCAGACACGGGACTTGGAGCAATGGAGTAGGAACTGACCTGGACGCCTTCTGCCTGGAGTTTAGCTCTCATAGTTCTTGAGGATACTATGGAAGTTTCTAAGAGAGAAAATTAACCAATGGTCCAACCCAGCCATAATGCCTAATAACCATAACGATCAGCATAGCAATATACTTCTATTGGTGCACTAGTGGCACTATTATCTGGGATAAACAACAGCTATCTAATTGAACTTCAAGCCCTCTCAATGGAAGTGAACACAATACTGGCACTGAAAACACAGCCATATAAACATGGGAGGAGAGAACATTGATTCTAGAGAAAACCTTATATTTGTCATATCTCTAGACAAAGGAAATATATTATCATATGCTAAATATGAATCCTTATATTTAGGAAAGTATATCTCATACTACTCATGAAGGAAGCTTCCTTTTGCAACAGATTGAGGCTACTTCAGAATTCTGAGAGATGTCTAGTCCTAGGTGGCATATCTACTGTGGAAACTCTAAATCTAAGACTCATGGAACATAGTGGAAAGGGGGTAGAGAGAAAACAGGTGCATCTATCAACTCTCATCAGTGAAGCTTCCTTATACAACAGATATACAAGAAAGGTCACAACTGGCCAACTTTTAAAGAATAAGAGACTACAAACTGGGTGTCCCTGGATAGGGCTCCTATAAAAAACCTCTCCTGCCATGTCAAGGACCATTGCAGGAGAGGGGCTGAAAAGATTATAAGAGCCAGGATTATTCTATGAACATAGGGAATCAGATACTTTAAGGCCCCTCGAAGCTTGCACATGTGAATTTGTGGCAATGGTGGCATTGAGCACAGGAGTCATGCCAAGTCAATCAGACAAGGGAACAGAGTGGAGCAAGGGAAATTGGTGGTTGATCAGCGTTAATCTGGGAACTACTGGAGACTGATTACTACTGAGTGAGGTAAAGTAGGCCTTATAAATGATCTCTTGATAGGGTGACTAGAATCCAGTGGATGAATTTTCACCAAAGGACATCTGCGTAGAAATGCCTGAATGGATAGGAGTTAACATGCATAGTGGAATACATGAATTTCGGTGGGGGTGGCATGAATGGGGGAATAATTCTGAGTTTGATTAAGAACTGCTGTATGAAATGTACAAAAGCTCAATAAAAATTAAAAATAAATAAATTAAGAATATATTTTAAAACCTCAAAAACTATTATTTTTACCCTTTTGTTTATGAATGTATTGCCTGCATATGTGTAAATGCACCCGTATCATGAAATGACCCAGAGGTCAAAAGACAGGGTCAGATCTCCTGGAACTGGAGTTATGTACAGGTGTCAGTGGCCATGTGGGGGCTGGGAATCAAACCCAGGTCTTCTGCAAGAGCAGTCAGTGATCTTAAGTACTGAATCATCTCTCTAGCTCCAATACCAGTTTTTCTAAATGTGACTTATTTCAGTCAATATTATGATCTCCAGTTCTATCCATTTTCCTACAAGATCATAACTTCATTTCCCTTTATGGCTGAATAAAACCCCACTGTGTTTATATATTGCATTAAAAAATCCGTCTGTTCATTGATAACAATATGGCTGAATCCATGTCTTGACTATTTTGATTAGTGCTGCAAAAACATAGGTATGTGAGTATCTCTGTGATGTGCTAACTTGAATTCTTTGGGTGGATACCTAGGATTGGTATCATTGCATGTTATGGTGGTTCTCTTTCTATGTATAAAAATTTATATTCTCACCAACAATAACTGTCCCCTTTCATCCTGCCTAATTTTTTAATATTTTCTTATTTATTTTTTATCTATATTTCTTTGAGAAGGTCTCCCTGTAGCCACAGCTGGCCTGGGAATGACTGTGTAGACCAGGCTGGCCTCTATCTCACAGAAATCTACATACCACTGCCTCAGACAAAGTGCTGGGATTAAAGGGATTTGTCACAAGCTCAGCTTTAATGTCCTTTGATTTTTTGATGGCAGCCATTCTGACTGGGTTGAGATGGGCTCTCAGTGTAATTTTCATTTCAATTTTTCCTAATTAAAGTTTAAACATTTTTCAAAATTTGTTTGTAGTGTATACATTTATTTAAACATGTTCAGCTGTGTGTGAACACATATGCGTGCATATGTCTGTGGTAGGCAGAGGTCAATAGGAGATACCTGTCTCAATTGTTCTCCAGCTTATATTTTAAGATAGGTTCTCTTTCATTGAACCTAGAGAACGCATTTTCAGCTAAGCCGGCTGGCTCATGAGCTCTGCCAGTTTTTTGCTTCCTCAATCTGATGTTACAGGTGTACATATTCACACTGAGCTTTTAATGTGGGTGTTGGAACACATCACTGAATTCAGTTTGCAAATACTTTTAGAAAATTTTTGTACTCTTCATGGATATTGGTCTGTTGATTTAAAGAAAATTTTAATTTATATATTGCTACACTGGTGTGTGTGTGTGTGTGTGTGTGTGTGTTTAGCACATTCATGTGATGGCACGTGTGTGGTGATGAGAAAAGAACTTTGGGGTTGTCAAATTCTACATTGTTGAGAAAGGATCTCTCTTCCCCCTTTGTGTGTACACCAGCCTAGGTAGCCTATAAACCTGTATAGGATTGCTAGGATTCGATTTCAGATGCATGCTACTGCAACCAGCTTAAAAAAACTTTTATTGAAGTATTGAGAATTTCATACAATGCACTTGCTTATATTCATACCCTACAACTATCACCAGCACTCCTTACTACCACCTCTTGAGATTTAATTTTCTCCATTATTCTTTAATATAATTGTTCCCTTTTATTATTTACTTTTTTTATTGGATTTTCACAATTTCCTAGAATACTTCATGGTCATATTTAGACTCTGTCTGCTAACCATACCCCCATAGCACCCTTTCCCCCTGATTTCATGCTTTCTGTTATACTTAAGGCTTATTGAGCCAAGTTTGTATACCCAAATTTCTCTAGATTTGAGTCCAACCAATGAAGCCAAGTTGATCTATTTAGGAACACTTTCTTCTTTTTTTGTTTTTTTGTTAGCAACCTGTTCTTAAAGAAAACCAATTCTCCCTCTATTAGCAGCCATCTGTTGCCAATAGTTCCTCAAATAAGGTTGGGGGTTCTTACCCATTTCACAATGTCTATGCTGGGTTTTTGTCTGATTTTAGCCTGCATGGGTCTTGTCCATGCTGTCACCAATGCTACAAATTCACAGGAGCAACTTCCTTTCACCACTGCTGTAAGTTCATTTGAGTAATTTCCCAGTTGCCTGGGAAACTCTTTATTTTTGGTCATCCACCTGCTGTGGATCTTGCAGTCTTTTTGCCACCTCTTTTGCAATGGTCCCTGAGTCCTTGTTGGCAGAGGTTTGGTATAGATGTCCTACCCAAAGCCAGGCACTTATTGGTCTCTTATTTTCTGCACTTTGGACAGCTGTGAATTTCCGGATTAATCACTGTCTGTTGCATGAGGAAACTTCACTGGTGAGTTAAGAGATGCACTGACATTCTGTCTGCCCCTGTTCTACTATGTTCCCTGAGCCTTATCTGTAAAAGCTGAGTTATAGATGTGTCACTTTAGGATGGGCATCTCACAGACACCTATATTCTGCATTTGACCGGTTGTAGAGCTCTGTAATAATCTCCATCTCTTGCAAAAAGAAACTCCTTTGATGAGTGCTTAGAGGTATACTTGTCTGTAAATGTAAGAACACATACTTAGAAAATAGTGAGAAATTACATTGGTTTAGGGATTTGTCAAAAGCATACTTTATTTTAGGATATATAACCACTTTAACCATGTGTATATCGCCATGCTTATAGCACCACACTTGAGTTCCCTCTCATTCAGCATGCCTTATGTTCAATTAGACAGCTGTTGATTACCCCCTAGATAAAAGTATCACCATTGCACTGAGATAGTTTGCTGGATTAGTCATCACTGTGTCTAATAAGCTTTGCAGCTGTTTAGTACCATTGATTGTTTTTTTTCCTCCCCTTGGCAGCTTTCATAGTATTCTCCGATACTATGAAAGCTAATCTTCCAGGAGGAGGACTCCAGGTCAGTTCCAGATGAATTACTCCAAACCCAGTCCAAAGTATGCCCTATCTTCAGCAGTATGGTCTTACCTTCAAGTTCTGTGAATCAATCAAGGACTATGGAAATAGCCTGCATTATTTTGGAAGTCTCTTGGACGACCCTGACCAACAAGTTGAAGGGAGATTTCTTTTGCCTGGTACTCTGTTTTTTTGTTGTTGTTATATTGCATTCAGGTATACAGGTACTGTATTTTTTATTATGCTTTGTGAAATAATACATTTCCCTCTGATTTTCACACCACCTTGGAAATATCTTTCCCCATTGAATAACCCTCCCTCCTCTATCTCCTGTAAAATTACCCCCATTTTCACTATTCAGCCCTTGATGACACCTGTTTCCTACTATGTCTCTCTTCTTCCCTTTTTCCCTCATGGTTCTTTTCTATTTCCCTGGCATCTGCGGTTCCATCAGGATATATAGTCATGTCTAAGGATTTGGAGATAAGGTCCACAAATGAGAGAGGACATAGGTCTGTTGTTTATCCCAGTCTGTGCTACTTCACTTACCATAACATTTTGTAGTTTCATCCATTTACCTGCAAGTTTCAAGAATTTTATCTTTCTTGAAACTAGAACTCCACCATATCACATGTTCTTTATCCATTCATCAGTTGAGGGACATATAGGTTGTTTCCATCTCCTATATATTGTGAAAAAAGAAGGGACTAACATCACTGTGCAAGTATCTCTGCAGTGGAATGAGTCTTTGCATTTGTGCCAAGGAGTGGTATAACTGAATCATATGGTAAATATATGTATTTATTGTCTTTTTTAGACAGAGCCTCCCTGTAGCCACAGCTGGTCTGGAACTGGCTATGTAGACCAGGCTGGTCTCTATCTTAGAGATTTGCCTGCCTCTGCCTCCTGAGTTCTGGGAATCAATGCCTATGTCACAACCTCCTGCTATTAAATTTTTTAAGAGTTCTCCACACTGGTTGATTTCCAAAGTGGTTGCTCCAGTTTGCATTCCAACCAGCAGTGAACGAGTGTCCTCCATTATTAATTTCAAGGCCTACTGAGTCTAATTTTTGTCCCTAAATGAATTTGTTGTGATTCCATCCCCTGTTACCTGGTCAATCTACCCAGTGTCACATCCTTAAGAATATCTGAGTCTCACTCATCCAGTAACTATCAGTTGTCAGTCAATATTTCCTCAGTTAGGTTGGGGCTTCTTACCCTGTCCCCATATGCTGGGGATTTTTTTCTGGCTTGAGCTTACATAAGAAATATTAAAAGCCTTTATTTTCTATAATTAAACTATTATGTTTCTGAGTATGGTAATAAAAGATGGTACAGTAAAAGACGGCACCTCATAATGTATGAGTGTTGAATCTGAAGCTAGGTATTCCCCAGAGCATATGAGGAGATGGCCTGAGCACTGCAAACCAAAGTCAAAAGACTCTACCAAGGCAAGTTCTGTCAGAGAAACCTCAGATTCTTTACATTTGATTTTGAATTAAGTTTTGTTGTTGCACATTCACAATTCTTTTACTACTCCCAAAATTTTAATGACCCGAAATGTAAATTGCATAACCCTATCTGGAGTCACAGTCCATTGTTCAAGTAACTTTGAATTAGACAAGAGAAATTGCTGCTCCAATTACCAAGTGAATTTGGGCTAAATTACATATGAAAAAAGTGTGCTGTAGGTCTTCTTAGTTGAGATTTCTTTGTCACATATCTAGATAATAACAGGTGGCATATAGTTGACTCTACAACAGGTGAGCTTTTGTCTTTCTTCACAGATTAAAAAAAAAACCCTCTGTGTGTATGTGTATTTGTGAGTTCAGATACACACATTCCACACTGCATATATTTGAAGGTCAGAGTACAACTACAAATGTTGGTTTTCACCTTCTACCTTGTTTGACTGGGTCTCTGTTTTTCTCTGCTGTACATGACAGGCTATCTGAGCAACAAGCTTCCTGTGATTCTCCCCTCAAGGCCTCCCATCTCACAATGAAAGCACTGGGGTAATAGACACACATCTGACTTTTCCATGGCTTCTGGGATTTGAACTATGGTTTTCATCCTTAGGTGACAGGTTTTATATATATGCTGTCTTTGATTTACATTATGTTTTAGCTTAGTATTTGTTCTCTTTTAATTTTGTAGAGAAGTATTGTGGATTTGCTAGTCAACTATTTTGTAATCATATTTCTCCAACAGAGAAGTTATTTCAAAAACACAACAAGGGGATGCTAAAGAAATGGCTCCATGTTTAAAGCACTGGTTGTTGTTGCTGTTATAAATTTGACACAGCTGGAAGAAGGAACCGCAGCTGAGGACTTTCAGCGTCTAACTGGACTGTGAGCATATCAGTGAGATATTTTCTTGACTGTTGAGTGATGTGGGAAGGACCAACACACAGTTGGTGTTGCCACCCTTGGGCAGGTTGTCATAAGCTGTGTAAAAATGCAGACTGCACACAGGCCAGAGGAACCAACCGGTAAGCAGTACTCCATGGTCTGTGCTTCAGTTATTGCTTCCAAGTTCCTGCCTGACCACCTGCTCTGATTCCTCTCCATTATGAGCTGTAATCTGCAGGGTGAAATAATCTTTCTTCCACAACTAGGTTTTGGTTAGCATTTTATCACAGTGATAGAAAGTAACTAGAACACTATACCAGTTATAAATCTATAACTGAGCCTCAAGCACAAGAAAACTAATCCAAAAGTCAAACAACAAAACCAAATAGAACCGGATGTGGTGGTACATACCATTAAATCCAGCACTCAGGATGCGGAGGCAGGAAGATCTCTGTGATATCGAAGGCAGCCTGATCTCAGAGAGAGTTCTAGGTCATCTGGGGATACAGAAAGACTCTGTCTCAAAAAAACTATACAGCCTGATCTCAGAGAGAGTTCTAGGTCATCTGGGGATACAGAAAGACTCTGTCTCAAAAAAACTATACATAAAAAAGCCAAATGGAATTGCTGACAAATTGATAAGGAATATGTGAGAATTGTCAAGAGATTGTAGAGAACCTAAAGTTGACAAATACAATGCAACATCAGTCTTAGGGATAAACTCCTCCACTGACCTCATTTTCATACTTCACACATCCATGAAATTACACAAAAATTAAAAAAAAAATGCAAGGGCAAAACATTATTTCAAAAACTGGGTAGAGAAATCACAGAAAACATTTTTTCAATCATATATCTGGTGAATTACTTGTTTTCAAAATGCATAAGGACCTTTAAAACTCATCAGTGAGAAAGTACACACTTCAGTAAAAACAGGTTCAAATATTGGAACATATTCAAAGAAGATAGGTAGAATATAAGCAGATGAAATTATGCTCAGAATCCTTAGTCTTTATGGGGAATTTGAATTAAAACCATAATGAGATAGTTCCATATGCTTATTAAAATGCTAAAATATAATTTACTGGCAAGCACATAGAACATCTAGAATATACAGTTTACTGTGGCCACTTTAGAAAACATAAGCCATTCTGGATGTTTCTTTCAGTGGTAAAAACATGCATGCTATGTGACACAGAAATTATCCTCAAAAATGAGAAATCTACTGTTTCCCCCAAAACCTGCATGCAGATGTGTAAAAGAGCTTTACTTATAATCACCACATGTTGTAAGCAATTCAAATGTCCTTCATCTGGCAAATGCGTAAACTGTATTGCATTCATATAATGAGATGCTATTCAGCAGCATTAAAAACAAAACTATTGACACATGCAACCACACAGATAATACACAAATATATTTAGCTAACTTAAAAAGATACCAGATGAAAAAATCTCTAACTAAATCAATCCATTTATATGATGTGCTGGAAATGGCAAAATGATAGGAATGGAAAATAGATCAATAGCTTCTAGGGGTCCAGGGTCAAAAAAAGTGTTGACTGCAAAGGAAACATGTGAGGTAATGTTTTGTTGATATAATTGATCTGTGTCATGATTTTTTATAGATACATGATAGTCTACTTGTTCAAACTCTAGAAAATGTATGTTATACATTTAATTCCACTCCATATAACGAAATTATTTTTAGTGTAATAAAACACATGAGAATTTTGGTTATCAGTTACTAATGAATAGCTTAACTGTGGGATTTTGGATAAGATAATAGTTTCAGAGTCATTAAGCATAGATTATTTTGTTATAGGGTATTATTGTTTGTTTAAAGAGAGGACATTGTCATTACAATGTATCTTATAACAAAATTATAATGTGTACGTCATCAAAAGGTGGCATCATATCTGAAATGTAAGGCTTACCTCCTGTCTCCTTAAGCTCAAAATGGGTAATGGAGATTAAAAAGAAAGGGTAACAAAGCACAAAAATAGCTCTTGTTTGTAGATAGGAATCATTGACAGATTAGTTAGAGTTGGCTGGTAGCCTTAAAGAACGAAAACTGTAAGTTTAGCACATGGTACAGAGATTGTAAATAGAATGAAATGGGTTGATTTTAGTAAGCTGTTTCAAACACTGTAATAGCTAATTTTAGGAAACAAGAGGTTTATTGATTAAATTTGAGTCAGGGATCATTCTGTAAGCAATTCAAGTAATGCTTCTTTAAAAAATACTACTCAGACTATAGAATTAACTGCCAAAATGTCTTACATTAGAGCAAGAGAACTGAATAAATGTGTATTAATTATAGCAAATGTTTAGAAAAGAAAATTATTGGTAGATAAATTACAATTGATCAATAACTAGAAATAAGGAAGTGTAGATTAGAATTTATTGACATAGCAGTTTTCAAATCGACATAAAGATCAGTGCATTGTATACATACATTTGCAATACATTCAGTTAACCCCATTTATGTAAGCATCGTGGATCATAAGTGAGAAACAAAGGGGCTAGATTTGTATATCATTGACTTCTAAGGCAAATACTTTCTTTTCTTTCTTTCTTTCTTTCTTTCTTTCTTTCTTTCTTTCTTTCTTTCTTTTTCTTTCTTTCTTTTTCATTCTGTTTTGACAATTCTCTTGTGAATTGCATTTTCCTTATAAATAAAAAGTCAACATACTAAAAAATTTCTTGTCCTCATATTATACCCATATTAAAATCAAATAGCAGTTTGATAGAGCCATTCTGAGTTTTACATTTGCCAAATGTTTAAATAATTTTTATTTGCCTCAACGTAACCATTAGAGCCATCTAAAAAAAAACTTTATTTGGCCATTATCTCTGTTGATTTGTAAAATAACTTTCAGAAAGCTTTCTCAAATTTCATATGGGGAATTTTAATTTATGTGATAGCCAACAGGCCACATTTAATTGTTCAAGTAAATAAAAAGAATTAATGTGCTCTCAAATACCATTTCAATTTGTGGAAGATGCACATGTGTAAAAATTGTAAGTGATGCAATGAATAGTTCATAGATATCTGTATAAACTCTACCTAGATTAGATAAAAAAGGACCTCATTGTCCCATCATAGTCCCTTGAAGCTGACAGTGTACATCAAGCATGTGAAAATAGTTCTTAATAAAAAAGGGGAAAATATTACTCCAAAATTCATTATTGGAAAAATTATTTTTGTTCCTTCCTCAAAACATCTCAGATTCCAGTTATTAACTTTTATGAAAAGAACAATCCTATTCCATTGTGCTTTATTGTCTAGCACCTGTCCCCAAGATTTCGTCCATGAGTCAGACTCTGTTTCTCTGTTTTTGATACAAAGAATACACTGATGAATGAGCAATACAAAGTTTTTCACTTCATGGAGCTCATTTAACTAGATTAGGAGTTTCAATATAGATATTTGGATTCATAAAAAAATTAGATACATTGGACTGGTGTGTGTGAAAGTATAAATAAAATTTTAACTTGCTTTATATAAAATGCCATACTTAAAGTTTTTATTCCTTCTTTCTGTGTTCTTCTCTCTTTTGTTTCTCATATCTTACTATTGTCTTTTCTGTTGTCCTTTTGATTTTATTTTGCTGCATTTTCACTCATGTGCCATTTTTATGAAGCCCAACCCTTTGCATAAAACCCTTATTGTGTCATTATTTTTACTTCTGATGATAAATGCACAAAACAAACTCAAGTGAAACATCATCTAAACTTGGAAAAGCCTTTTAGGGCCTGGAGAGATGGCTTAGTGATTAAGAGTATCGGCTGCTCTCACAGAGGATCTGTGTTCAATTCCCAGCATCCACATGGTGGCTAACAACTGTCCATAGCTGAAGTTCCAAGGGGTCCTATGCCAGCTTCTGACCTCTTCAGGCATGGCACGGGTGCAATGATCTATGTGCAAGGAATACACTCATAAAGATAAAAATAATAAAAAGCATATTTTTACAAAAAAAACTTTTAATTGTGTGAACTTCATTGAACTGCCACATTACATATAATTATCATCAATTTACATTATTAAATGTAATGCTATTCTTACTGAATATAGTTGATATGTGAGCTGTGAAATTCTTTATGAGCAATTTAGGATCAATGGTTTCCATACTGAGGGCCACTACAGTATCTTTCCCTAGTCATATTGGTTTTTACCTTCTGAAAAAGCAGCAGAAGAAAATTACTCTCTCTGTTAACATTGCTGCTGAATTTTCTTGTTCTCTGAAGCAGATAATCTCTTGAGCTCAAATAGTTAACTAAAGAATTCAGGTTACTATGAGAGCCTCCAGGGAGGAGGCCTGCAGATCAGTCTCAGATTGACTGGTCCCAGTCCTGTGTCTGAAGTATGTCCTGTCTTTGGCAATAGGATCTTTCCTTCAAGTTCTGGAAGGTAATCAAGGGCTGTGGCAATAACTTGTGTAGTTTTGAGAGTCTCTTGGAGTGCCCTGACCAACAATTCCAAAGGAGATTTCGCCTGACTGTCACGTGTTCCTTGTTATACAGCCTTTAGCTATACATATATCATTGTATGTTTATATGTAGTATATGTGTATTTTTAAGTATGCTTTTGGGCTAATACATCTCCCTCTGGTTTTTCACACCACCTAAGCATAATTTATTTCTCCTCTCTCTCCCCATGTCTAAGGCCTTCATCTTCCCTCCCCAATTAAATTATCCCATTTTCCCCATGTGTCCCTTGATAACACATGTCTCCCACTATTTTCCTCTCTCGAGCTCCTTTCTTTTTATTTCCATGGTTCCTTTCCATTTTCCTGAATCCTTTGGTTAAATCAAGATATATACTCACATATAAAGATTTGGTGCTAAGATCCACAAATAAAGAGAGAAGATGTATTGCTTATGTTGTCTGAGACTGTGTTACATCATAGTATAACAGTTTCTAGTTCCATTCATTTACCTGCAAACTTCATGAATTCATTTTTCTGTACCTCTGAGTAGAACTCCATTGTGTAAATGTACCACATTTTCATTATCCAGTCATCAGCTTATGGACAATGTCCCTATTTCTTAAGTATCGTAAAAAGAGAAGCAACAAACATGGTTGCACATGTATCTTTGCAGTATAAGTCCTTTGGGTATATGCCTAGGAGCAATATAATTGGATCATATTGTACATTTATTTTTAGGGCTTTTTATTTTGTTTTTCACAGCACCTCCCTAGTCCCAGGCTGCCCGGAAGTCATTCTATGTACCAGGCTGGCTTCAATCTCACAGAGATCTGCCTGGCTCTGCCTCCTGAGGTTATTTTTAGGTTTTTTGTTTCAAAGTTCTCCACACTGCTTGCCATAGTGGTTGCACGAGTATGCACTTCCACAAGCAGTGAATTGAGGATTCTTTTTTCTGACTTGGACTTGGAATGTAGCTCAGTGATAAATGTTCACAGCCCTCTGTTCGATCCTTAGCAATGAATAAAATGAAAGTTCTCTTTTTATTTGAACCATCTTCACCTTGAATATTTCTAAAATATTGCAAGAAAGGATTTAATGATATTTTCCCTTCTTTTCTCTTCTTACCAAAGCAGTTCTTTGTGAAATACTCTCATCTACTCAATAAACACAGATTATGGGAAGATTGGGAAACAAAGGAAAGGAATGAAGAAGTATTAAGTACTGTATGTAAGATTGAGTAGAAAATGGAGAGAGAGAGAGAGAGAGAGAGAAATTTAACTATTAGGAATACTATGTTTTAAGTCTGTGAAGAAAGAAGCCATGAAAAAGAGAGATGTTTTAAGAAAAAAACCGAAGATATCTAAACACATGGTTTTCTAGAGACAACATATGGGAAACATCAGGGAATGATCTTTGTTATAGCAGTATATCAGATAAAATAACTTTTTGTTCAGACAGGAAGGATTTATTGAAGATGAGAGAAAATATAATGTTAATTGTAGAGAGAGCTAACTGAGATTTACCTGGAGTAAAGATCAATACTGTTTTTACACTAGGATGGATGTCTGTCATGCTTACATCTGTGAAATGTCTTGTCATGTTACATCACCATTGTCAGAGGGGTAACACACACAAGTCCTGTACCTATATCATTTGCCCCCTAGAAACATTGCCATGTTACATGTTCCTATATTGATTCACGTCTTAAGAAATCCTGGAGAGGACCAGGATAATGCAAGATGATTGGGAAAGTGTGATAACCAAAGACTATCTTCATAATAAAATACAGTATATTAGTGTTTGCATGCTTAAATGTAGTTCTTTTTCATAAGACAGTCACATGCAGCTGGCAAATGTGCATGCTTATACGTTTCTGTCACTTGAGCTTATGGACATTTTTCTATATATCGTGTGTCACTTCTTGATTGATATAGCTGGCAGATGACTTTTTTTTTCAGAAGAAATATCAACTCTTCAAAATATGCTGACATCTCCAATAGTGAATAATGAAGGACAGTTACAGTTTAGAAAGCACAATTCCTCCTTTTACAAGAAAAGGAAAATGGTAAACTTCTAAGAATATGTTAAGGTAGACCTAGATTCTCCCTGTTCTAGAATATGTTCTCAGTACTTTTAAGAAATTTACGAAGAATATAACTAATTCATTTTTAGACATATTCACTGAATGCATCCACACAGACAGATGGGGGCAGGTTACAGTTACTACTGGAACAAATAGCAGCTGAAAAAGATATGAAGTTAGAATGAACTGTCCATGTTCAATTAAGATTATAAAATCTAGAATGAGTAGTAGAGTAAGTACTAAGTGGTAGGGAAAGAAGTTAAAGGGTCAAGCAAACGTTAAATTTCATAAGCAGTTTTGCCAGATTGTAAAGAAAGTAGTCATGTTTGATTTCTAAATATCTCTCAGGCCATTCTATGGATAGATTCTAGGAAGACAAGTATTATTAACTACAACTACATACAACCAAGAATACTAGTTATGAAATATGTACTGACTAAGGTGAAAAGAAACTGTAAACTTCTTTTAGGGAGCAGCAGTGGAGAGACAAAGAAGTTTTGCATTAAAGAAATATTTTATAGGAAGACCTCATAGGACTCACTGATGAACTTCATGGAGGGATAGTAAAGAGAAAACAAAATATCAAATTCTTTGCATTTTACAACATCAAATTGAACATAGGACAAGCAATGTAAGTCCAGAAAGCAATGGCATATAACAATTTCTACACATCAAACTGCTATGATCCTCCATGGCTTCCAAGTAGAGAACAAAAGAAAAAGACTTAAAGAGTTAAAGGAACTATGGAACAAATGGCGACATGTAAGTAAGTAGAATAGATGGATGACAAAAGCCGAAGTCTCATGGAAATGAAAGAGAAAGCATATGAAGAAACCCCAGGAAGAAGTGTCCATTGTGAGGATTGCTGCTGTATATTCAATTGCAAGTGGCTAGAAATTCACACAGTCTATTTGTCAACTTCATTTTATTGATAAGGACATCAAGAATAGATAGCCATGCAAAATAGATGATCTTATGTTGATCAAATAGAGAAAAGAGAAAGAAGGTATAATATATTACAAAGAAAATATAATACCAGAATTAGGCATATAGAATAAGTCCTACTATGTCAGAGATATGTGTTCACGACAGATTTTCCTTTCCCTCAGCACAAGGAGTTTATACCATTGAATTCAATCTGACAATGGTGATGATAGAAATTATGGCTCCCATTGCTAGGGATGCATGTTTTAAAAACACCATATGTAGTATTACACTTATTTTAGATCCCTTAGATGCAATGGTAAAATAATGTGTTAACGATAGTAAAATTACAAAGTGAAAACAACTTGTGTAGCTCAGTAGGTATTGAGAATAGACACCAAGAGCAGTCAAGCCACCAAAATCAGAAAGTGATTTCTCATGGTTCTACAGTCTAGGATTCTGCGGTGATGGTGAAGTTCTGATTAGAGTTATCTTCCCCTTTGTGCACTGCCATCTTTTTATTGTGTTCTCATATGGCAGAAGTAGAAAGATGAAACAAGCTCATTCTCCCGGCTCCTAACAATGCTAATCTCTAACAATATTTCCAGCATACACGAGAGTCATGCAAACTCAAGCAGACAAAAATACAGCATAGAACTGTGTAAATGGGAAGCAGGCCAAAATCTTTAGCCAAATAACTATAAGGCAGCTAATATCTGTTCGGTGAGAAATTGCAGATCTTTAAGGGAGGGACTCTACATAGGCTGACTAGACGTCAATGAATGAACTTGCACTGAGGGACATCAGGGGCACTAACTTCACTCAATAGGCCTTAACATAAATGACAGAATACATGAAATCCAGTGGGCTTTGGGAGGGTGCCGATGGGGAAGGGGATATAAAGGTGATTAAGATGTGTATGAAAAACACAAGGATAATAGTAAAAACGTAATTCTGACTGTGATTATAAACACAATGTTAGCTGTGTGCAGTGGTGCATACTGTAATCCCAGCACTCTAGAGGCAGAGGCAGGCAGATCTCTGTGAGTGAAGGCCAGCATGCTCTACATAGGGAGTTCCTGGACAGCCAGAGATACACACTGATACTCTGTCTAATAAAAAAAAAGATGCAGAGTTTATGGAAGGGGAAATGCCTCTACATAGATGCAGAATATGTGTCAGTGTTATGATATGACGAAAATATCTATAGCCATCCATGCAGAAGGAGTGATTAAAATCAAATCACTGCTTAAAATGTTCAAACACCACTAAATG